>NC_053461.1:16794908-16934908 GCF_015227805.2 Hirundo rustica
CGGGGAGGACGCTCCCGGTGCCTCTCCCGGCTCCCAGCAGCATTCCCGGGAGCACTAGAGGGCACTGTGGGATTTGGGCCACCCCGGCCTCCGCCGCCGCGGGGGTGCCGAGCCCCCTGCCCGGCACGGGCTGGATCGGGAGGCTGTGCAAGCGCCGGGAAGCGGCTCCGGACCGGCACCGTCCCCACGCCCGCCGGGCTCGGCACCGGCGGCTGCCGGCGGGCGCGGCCGGGTCCCCCCGCACGGGACGGGGCCGCATCCCCGCAGCTTCCCCATTCCCCCGAGGGGATCCCGGAGGCCCTACAGAAACCTAAAACACCCACCCACAGCCCAGCCTTTCCCCGGCCCTCGCTGCGTGCTCGATCAAAAACTCCGCGCCGCGCGGATGATTTCAGTGCGGAACGCTCTGCCATGCAAACGAGCGCAATTAATGCCTTTGAAACAATTTATGATTTCCGGCCTACTTCAACATGTATTAGCATATACCTGGTTTCTTTAATATACACTTTGTTTTTCCAAAACCACAAACATAGTTGCTGGAATTTCATGTGGAAGTGCTTAAGGGGTTGAAAGTTAACACCTTTGTGAGCCGAGCAGTCTCACAGTTGCTGCTAAACAAAAGCCTCTTTGTAGAAGCTTTCTCGAAATGTTTTCTTAACATGTTCCAAGTAGTTTTAGGCAGGCAACTAAAGTAAACAAGATGTTACCATGATAAAAACACTTGTGAAAACATTACAGAGTGCACTTAGTAGTTTCTTTCACATAAACTCCCCTTCGTTTCATCAAAGTTAAATGCACATGAAGCAGATTACCGGCATCGCTGCAACACAGGACTGCCACATCTCTCCGAAGTTCTGTGTCCTTTCTTTTAAAGAATATATTTGATTTAAAAATGGTACAGCCAGGATTAAGCACGTCTAACCCATAAGGGGGGGGGGGGAAAGGGAGGGAGGAGGGGGAGGAATAATATAATAAAACCCTATTCAGTCCTCCTAATTTTTTGCCCTGGATACCTGGCTACTCTGCTGAATATACCACCCTCCAGCCGGGATTTCCTGAACAACTTGCTGTATAAGGGGTACATATTTCTATCTTCGACGGTCTTTAAACACATGCAAATGAAATCAAGGATATAGTCAATTTTGCAGGGAAGTCGCTCTGTGCTACTAATTGCTCCTTTCGCAGCCGCCTGCGAGACGGGCCCTGGTTAACAGGCCAGACACGTGTGCACCCTCCAGCCCTCACCTTGCTCCCTGCAGCTTGGCAGAGGCCACAGGGTCACCGCCCTGAGACTGGACTTGTTTTTGTTTTTAGGCTCCGGGAGTATTCGGGAGCGCGCAGGGTGCTGCAGTTTCATTAGGCAGAGCAGCAGCCCCTGCTGCTATCAGCTAGCTCCAACTGATACCGCATCACATGATAACCGGCGGCTGATGCATTCGAAAAAGAAACGCAACACAACGGAGCCAAAACTGCAACTTATTTCAAAAAGAAATAGGGAAATAAACGCTACAATAGCCCGCGTATCTGCTGGTTCTGATAAGCATCCTCCTGTTGGCTGTGAGTGAAAGACAACTAGGATCGTTATTTGTACAGTATTTATCTTTGAAATCAAGGGCCCTGTGGTGTACCTCACCTTGGGAACAAACACTACAGAACGATCACAGAAGAGTGTCAAATCTCTGGTTTTGATTTACCAACAGTTATGATATTTCTTCCTCAGGAGGAAAAGAAATGAACCATGTTTTAGACCTGCAAGTCCTTTTTTCCTCCCTTAACTGAAGAATCATTTCACTGGCACACAGGGCTTTCATTCCCCATACAACTTCTCTTTGCCTTTTCACAAGGTAAGTGAAATTAAGCAACACTCGATACACAGGCTGTATTTCACTTGGTAAACAAGAGCTTTTCTCTTGAGGGGACCGTCGAAAAAGTGTCAGATTATACAAGTATCATCAGAAAGAAACTTCAACCATCTACCTGTTATCTTTTCATTGAGTAATGAATTTTGATAAATGGCAACATAATTTAAGGACAGATGCTCCACAGGAGACACGGGAGGCTACAGTATTTTATGAAGCAATGCTCACTTCTTAACAGTGTCAATACACTGCTCAGGGACATCCATTTCTACATTTGTTCTGGGTAAGTATTACTCTGAACAGTAATATTTTGGACACTGCAGCATTTGGATAATGAGAAAATTTACACAAGCTGATGAGTTTAAGAAACTCACACAAAATATTTCTGTTGAAAGGTTTGAATGGAGGTAGAAACTAGACTGACAGTGAAAAAACTAGAACTGATGGAGCAGCTTTAAGCCCAGCCTGGCTGGTTTAAGCCCAACCAGTTTTCAGGTTATTCCTAACTACTGATTGCTGCAGGTATCTCTCCTCCAGCTGATCTGGTGGACTGGGTCCATGCACTGAACCATCTCCAAAATACCATATAAAAACCAGCTCTGCCTCTACCCATGGTTGTGATTAAGGGCTGTGTTTTCTATGCATGGCCACCTCAAGCAGACTACTCAAGATTCCTACGGCATCTTCCTGAAAGCGCTGCTCACACCTGGAACACGAGACTAGCACAGGAAGCCAAGGTGGCACAATCTGACCGTATGTGACCACACATGTTGTTCTAAGGCTACCACAGCACCTTTCCCTTGCACTTACTGCAGTAAAGATGAGAATTGTTTTAAAGGTCTAAATGCTATATAGTATGGGACATGAATATGAATGAGCTGGCAAGTATGGCGAGATTAGCATTTATTTCACTTAAGTGAACAACAGGATGAATTACAAGGAATGAGGCCACCCTTCATGGAAATTTATGACTAGCACCTTCTTATTTTGTAATCCCCTTGTAATGAGAACCTTCTCATTACTGTACCATTCCTCATTTGTAACATATGTTTATAGTGGGATAAGCGCTGCTCCTATGAACGCAGGAGGGTTTTGCCAGTGGAACCACAACTGGTCCATTCTGTTCTGAGAGCAATACCTTATCTATATATCATCTAGCATCACCCAACGAGACATCCTCTGCTTGCTCTTGCCCTTCCCTCCCTCATATAAAAATCCAGGGAACTGCCCCAGAAACAGCAGGCACAGCTGAACCTTTTGGGACTAAGTCTACTTATTCATCCCAAAGAACCTCACGTATTTATGAGGACTAAATTCATGAGACAACTGGCCTAAATGGGAGAAAAATTTATCCCTTTGTGCATTTAAATCACAACCATTGCTTGCGTGGCTGGTCTTCAGCGATCTTACATCTGACCAGCCACAGACTCGAGCAAAGATCAGGGACAAACCCTCAGTAACCTGGATGCACCCACAGCACGTGTGTACCTGGTGTCCTACCCAGACAAAGAACTCTTTTGTGATGGGAACTGGGGTGAGGCTGATGGTTTGGTTGGGGAGCAGCCATGTGTAAGCTATTAGGGCTCTGAGGTCCTTCCCTGCATCGGGATGCACGCACTACCACACACTAGCCCATAATGCACTGTTTATGCAATACGTAAAACTGTGTTCTTTGGCAGCAAGGAAAAGGTCTGCAGCAAACTGCAGGGGCCCAATTAATATAATTATAGTTTATTTTTAGTAGTGTAGACTTTGTTCATTAGTTACTTATTTGACATAAATTAAATTTCACGTGATGTTCTGCAATTCTCTGTTCAATTATGGAGTTAATTTAAGACTAGATTTCTAAATTAAAGTGAAATCAAGGTCAAAACAAGGTTTTATTATTTACATGATCGATACTGCAACTTAAAAATTATTTAAATAAAATAAAATAAAAAAAAGCCTGCGAAACTGCAAACGCTATTTTATAGCAATACACTGAGCAAGACCATAATTTCCCCATGGGGCTAATTTACTATCCCCTGTTAAAACGTTCTTGAGCCTGATCCAAAAGCCACTGAAGTGAAAGGGAGCTCTCTGTTGACTTCAATGGGCTTTGCATCAGGCCCAGGGTGAGTGACAGCACACAGAATTTCAGGGCATGCTTTCTGTACAATGCAAGTGCCAAAAAAACCATCCTTACTTTAGGAACGACTGGAAGTCTTCACATACTGCTTCACAGCCCGGCCATTTGCATACGCCGTGTCCGTACAGCGGGTGGCTGTGTGAGTGCTCCTCGTGGGATAAACTGGAGGGGGAAAAGAGAAGAGAGAAAAAATGCTGTAAGCTGAAGGTACCGTAACAATTCATCCTCACAAAGACTCCCGAAGAGCAGCAAACATCAGATCTTGAAGCACCCCCAACATCTCACGGCACCCGCCTGACTCTTGCCCATGGTTTTCCAAAACAGAATTAAATACCGTTTGCAGTGTGAAACATGTGTCATTCTTACTTAGCTATCCTCCTACATTTCATTCATTAATTAAGAGGTTTGTAAAGAATTTAAATTAACATGGACGGGGGAGAAATCATTTGACAGACCTGCTTAATATCCTGCTTGATATTTTGCTAAAAAATTTATGAACATTGCATATTTACAATTCAGCTTCATCGAGAAGTCATCGCCATACAGCAGTGTCCCATTACACCCTAACACAGCCGGACCTGAGGCCTTCCTCATGGCTACAGAAAGCAAAAGCATCAAATTTGCATCCTTGGCTTTCCCACCATGTTATTTATTTACTGGGTTGGGGTTTTTTTTCTGGTGTTGTTTTTTTTTTTTTTCCCCTTGTTCTTACAGGCTGTTTCATTGCACAAATACCCTTCCACCCCAAGAAAGAAGATTTGAGATGCATTTTCAAATGCAAAATTCACCATAAAGAAGAGGGGACAGGCAATCAAAGGATTCCTCAGTACAGGGGGTTAGTGGGGGCTATTAACCTTGCCTAAGATTGGGCAGGAACGTCACAGAGCCTCCTAACTACTGAACCCAGGGTTAAAGCACAAAATTCATGTGAGCACTAAGGGGTTAATCCTTCAGCGGGATTCCAATCAATACGTAATGATTTGGCTGCACTGATCCAAGTCATGAGACGCTTTGATCCAGGCCATGTGGTGCTCAGGGAAATGTATCTGTTGCACTCACTGATGAACCATATTCTAAAATATCTTCTTTATTCGACTTCTGCACAGAAACTTTCTAAGGAAAGGAATTACTTTTTGCAACAATCTCCACAACCTTAGATGACTTTAAAGCCAAAATGTCAAAATAATATTGAAATCTCTATTTTATGCTCACACATGTATGTATTTTTCATGGCAAATCTTCTTGCTACAGTATGCCTGTGCTGTATTATGAACTTCAAACATACACAAAGGATATGAACACATACCAGCATCTAGGTGTGGCATTTATGACTTCATCCTGGATTACAGGTAACGTTATGGATAAATGCCTACTTTCTGTCATTTTATTTTTACACACACATGGAAATGCTGTTTATTCTTCTTCAGTAATATTATCTGTCTGTACACTCTGACAAAACTGCGGTCCTGTATTATTTCAGATGCGCTGGGTAGCCGGAGCACTGTAAATACACTCCTGAGATGTCATCCCAAACTCAAACTAGTTGGAAGAGAAATTCCTGCCCAGATTCTGCCACTTTTGACTTTAAGCTCAATGAGAATCTGAAGATTGCTGAAGGCGTTTTTTAAAATTATTTTACATATATAAAAAAAAGAAAAATAAAAATTACTGACCAGAAAAATCTTTTGTCTGTTTACAAACAGTCCTTCAAGCATAAATATGCGTATGTGAAAGTTAATTTCCTAAAAAAAAAAACCCCAGTCATTGAAGAGCCTTACACAGGTATTCTCCATATAGGAATACCAGCCTGGTTTAACTGAATCAGTCTTTTAAAAAATGTTCAAGTGAGGAGAATCTCTGTGAAGTTTTTAAAATAACTAAGGAACTGACGCATTCTTTGCAAGGTAATTAAAGGAATGCTACGCTACGCATTTCCTAAGCTGAGGAAGACGGAGAATGGCTGAAGAACACCATGCACCCTAGCCAAACAGGCATATGGTCAAACATCCTCTATATACATCAGAAAATCCAGAAAATAATGGGATTTATCATCTGTTTCTGTACCTGGATACAGCAGAAAGTGAGAAAGGAGGCTTTCATGTTAACACTCCAATAAAATCCACAAAGACTACATATGAGAGTTATGATTTCAGTGTGCTTAGAAGAACAAAAAAAAAACCAGCGTATGAATCTGCCCAGTGCATGTTACCCACACACTGGGACTTGTGATGGCCAAGTAAGGAGTCAGTCCCCCGTGGGGTTTAAACACTGTAAATCTCATTATAATATCAACAGGAGTCACATGGCTTAAACCCCCAGCAGGGATTTTTAAAGTTTCTCTGCGAGAGCCTAAAGGCCATGGCCAAGTCAACGGAAAGAGCCCTACCGAGATTTGTATTTATTTTTTAAATCCAAGCACAAATCCCTTTTCTTTCCAGGGAACTTGCACAAGACAAGACAAACTATGTAGGACGTGACACCCTGGTATTGTGTCCAAAGAAAATGACGGAACGACCAAGACAGTATCAAACTCCGAAAGATGCTCAGGATGTCAGAGGCTCGTGCTGTCAATAACCATAAAGGCTGGTGCTGACTGTAAAGGGGAACTTAAAAGGTCGCTTTGCTAACACGATGCTACGCGTAACACGCTTAACACCTACGCAGAGCTTCCACTGCCATTCAACCAAGCAGAGGAAGTACTTCAACTTACCAAAAATAAGACATTTCAAAGAGAAAAAAACCCCCAGTCCTGAAAGACTAACGCCGTCCCCCTCTGCAGGCACTGTGCCATTCCAAAGGCAGCGACTCCCATCCTCTCGGGGGGGTTTCAGCAGTGCCTTTCTGTGACCTTTATGTGTCAGTATCACATTACTGCTATTTTATCCATCCCACTTTTGAAGATATTATAGATTGCCACTTGTTCCCCGACAGAGCCTGAAGAAGCACCTCAAAACAAAACAAAGAGCGGGTTTATACAGAGGCGGATGTAACGCACAAAGGATACAGCCAGTGGAAATGAATGGAGAACTCTGCTGAACTGATCTAAGTACTCACTTTGTCTGAGCAAATAGAGGTGGAAAAAGAAGATTTTAATCCTGCACGTAAATAAACAGCTTTGTGAGCACAACACAAACCTATAATCTGAAATTGTTCACTGGTATCTCCCCTGCACACAAGTGCAGCTTCTGTAATCTGGATGCATCCTTGGTCTCGCTGCCGGAGACAGACTTTTAGAAGATCTGAGCATTGGCAAGCAGAAGCAAGTTTTAGGTCTGTTTGATTTCTAATGACACATTAGAGTAGGTGTTTGTTTCTGTCACCCTCTCCTTCCCAGGAATGCATATTCATGGTCGGGTACTGGTGATGCAACACCAGTTAGTGGAAATGATTTTATAACGAGACATAATTTTCAAAGTAGTGAAGGAATAAATGATGTAAAAATTCAAGACAACGTGGGGTTTTTTCCTCTTCGTAAGGTACTTGCATAAAAAGTAGTTAATAGAACAGAATTACTTCCAAATAATGCAATAGTGATGCACTATTACATCAAACTACAACAAAATCACTCTGGCAAGTGAAATGTCTTGCGTAAGTCACTTATTCATGACATACAAGAGAGTAACAAAATCCAGGTGCAAGGCTGAAAACTGTGTAAGCGTCCACTTATTTTCTGCCTCCCCCAGCTCTGTTTCCAGTACAGAGGGGAGGGGAGAAGGGACAGTCACTTCCACAGCTCCTCTGGGTTTGCTGGATAGAGGAAATTTTACCTCTTCCTTCTTCCCCCTATACTGCCTCATAACCCCAAGGATCTCCAGAGGGTCTGGTAGCTATTTCACCTCCCATTCCTACAGGGATGGCTGCTGAAGCTGCCACCTGCACAGCCACTCACATTTTGGAATACACCAGGTGTACTACAACAAACATCCTGGAAGAACCACACTCAGGACACAAGAGCACAGGAGACAGAGATGCCAGCGACAACCAAATGCTGATGGAGAGTAAAAATGACACCCCAAAGTGAGATGTGAACATGCTGGGTATTGGAGAAAATAGTGGCCAAAGCCCTCAGCATGAAAGCTCCCTGTGTTCTTTAAATGTTTTAATTCAACCCCCAGTCATTAACCACGTGGAACTGGGTACTGTGCTTGTACCCACTGGCTAAAAAGTCATGGGTAGATATAAAACCCAGTTAAGCAGAAGCCTCAGTGTCTGAGCTGCCACACAGTGGACCATTTTTTAAATATTCATGATGCTGACATACTTCATAATTCCACTCTCCCTCTTCCACATCTGCTTGGGCCAATGATCTTTGCCAAAACACTGGGGGAAGTCAGTGATGTAGAGAAGCATCCTTGACTTTCTATTACAGTTATGAAGCATCTGCTCACATTCTAACAGGGCTCAGAACATGCCTGAGCCACCTGCACACTGAAAAATCAATACCACATCTCCTGCTTTCCTTCTGCAAGGAGCTGGAGCACAGCACCCTCAGAAAGTGCAGAATTGCCTTTTTAATTTTATTTTATTCCTCAGGGTCAATGGGAAGTGACCTCATCTTTGCCAGCTGCCGTGAAACTGATATCCATGTACAGCCCAGGCAGGAGTGTGGGGCTCTGTCTCACACCACATTCCCCCTCTCTCTGATTTAAATGGCACAGTACCATTGAAGCAAAATGTCACAGTTTTGGTCCTGTACAGAAGAAGGAGACACGCAACTGGGAAACCAACATGGCTCTCCCAGAAGTTGTGACTGCCCAGTGAGCTCTAAAGCTTATCAGAAGGCACCAAAAGAATAGGGCTGCTAAAATGTCACAATTTTCCGAGTCAGAAACACTCACTGTAGTTGATTTAAAAATGAAACAGAAGCAGAAATGGTTAAATCCTTGTAATAACTGTACTCAAGTGCAAGTTCCTGCCTTCATGACAGAATCAACTGAACAAAGATGTGTTTTGCAGTGAAGTTCCACTGGTGCAAATCCCTTCAAAATCTTAGTAAGGTGGCACAGCGCCTTACTAAACTGTGAATTAAAGAAAAACCCAACGAATAATGAAAAAAAAAAACCCAAAACTTTTACTCATGCTCCTGTCCAAGTGTCAGGAACTGCCCAGGAAGCAGATATGTGATCTGAACAGAGATACTGCTCCATCACTGGATAAAGCTTAACAGAGAGTCATGGGCCTGCAGGAGATGTGGCATTTGATATGAGCGGTCAGTGACAGCTCTTTCTGCAACTGGCTTGCAAATTTTTAGATGCTTTTTAGAGGAGCACTTTTTCTCTTCCTCACTACTTTAGTCCATGTCCAGACCTAGGACTAGAAGCAGCTCATGTTTTACATCAAGCCCTACTGGAAGTAACAAGAGGTTATATTACATTTTAAATGACTACACCAATTTCAGACAAATCAAGTTAGAACTGCAGCCCACAGGCTGAAATCCTCTCTTCTAATCAGTGTGCACTAAGTTGTGTACTCACGTGGGATAGGAAGGAAATGAGCAGTGCTGCTGTTGTGCACCCCAAATCACTGCCCCCCATTTATGCTTCTTGCGGCGCTATTCCCTAAATTCCCATTCTGCAAGAACACTGAAGAATCCGCAGCAAGACTAAGACAAAATCTGGCTGACATTCCCCTTCCCTTCTACCCCCACCCTCACTGCAAAGAGCAGAACCAGCCTGGCTAATTATAAGCATCATCTTCTGGTTTTGATCTATCCACTGATGGTTTGGATTATTAATCAACGTTACGACCCTCCAGCACTCTAACACGTCCTCCTTCCAGCGGCAGCCCCTCTTCCAGCCCCGCAGGAAAACTGCCACAGGGCCTGGAGAGCCGCTGCCCTACATCCCTTCCTTGGAGGAATTAAATGTAATTCTAGAGCATTTAAAAGAAATGCCCACTGCAAAAAAATCCAGCACTTATCTCCAGTGCAAATTCCATTCCTGCATTTGAATTAACGAGTTTCTCCATGATTTAAAACTCTTATTTTTTTATTTCAACCTTGTGCCTAGGTACTGTAGTGAAAAGTACATCAAATATACCCAGACACACACGATTTGAAACGCTGGATTTTAAATTCCAGCACCGCTAACTAATGAGAACAATTTTTTCCTTCTTCTTCTTTGTAGCATCACTTCATGTACTTACATACCATAATCATATCCTCCTAGAGCCTCTATTTTTCCAGGGTGTAGATCTTTAATTCCCTTTAATCTGTCTTCATAGCCTATTCCCTCCAACTCCTTTATCATCCTAGCTGCTCTCCTCTGTATTTGCTCCAGCTTCTCTTTATCCTTTCTGCAAGAGAGTGGCCAATTGTACATCACCCTCAATGTGGTTTAACTGGTTCTGCATAAAGAAGAACAGGAAAAAAAAAAAAAAAAAAAAAAAAAAAAAGACTCGGATGCAACATACATGTTTATGCCTCCCATGACTGCATTTACCTTTTTGACTAAGACATGGCACAGAGTGTCCCACCTTAATTTCTCAACCCCGATTATGCCTCAGCCATTTCCCACACAACCGATGCTGAGCAGCTGACGTGTCATGTCAAACCCGCAGTTTGGAATTTTGATTTCCTAGCTGGGCTACTTTCTACTTATCCCTGCTAAATCTCATTTTATTCCTCTCCGAACAGTCTCCTAATTTATTCAGATTAAAACGGATTGATTCAGTATCTTAGTTTAATTAGGAAAAAAATGCGAACCAACCATTTTCTTGGGTTTTTGGGGCTCGGGGGATGTTCTGTGGGGTTTTTTTCTTTCTTTTTTTTTTTTCAACACTGACTTTCGGCACAGCAGTCCCATCCCTCTTACACACCCAATTCGCATGGCAGAGGGAGGTGGCAATGGCAAAGCTTTGGCCCCAATTCAGCAACCCTTTTAAGAACACACACAAGTATAAAAACACAGGATTAGACCTTGGACTTCACCGAGACTGAGGTGTAAAATTACCAACGAACATACACACTCTGTAAAAAGATCCTGTTTGCCAACCTTATTTTACTGTAATTTATATTCTGTTGTAACATTTAAATTTATAGTAAAAGAAAACACTGAGAAACAAGATCTATTCTTGTTCAACAAAATTCTATTCTGTTACATTTAGAGTTGAGGCAAGCCTTCCACTCTTATATAAACCGGCGATACGTCAACAAATATGATTAACAGGGATTATTCACGTCAGTATTTTTCACCCCTGTCCCACAGGCACAACAAAACCTGCGCAGAAGGTGACTGTCACATCACACACAGCCTGGCAGCTCGCTGGGGGGGACTTCGCCCACCCCACACCCCTGCGGCAGCAGCAAAGTGCCCTTGGGGAAATGTTTATAAAAATATAATTAAGATAAATAATGACTCCAAGGGAGAACTACAGCTAGAGCATCACATTCCCTCTGCTGCATGCTTTCCCCTTGGAAGAATGCTGTTTTAAAAAAGCACTAAAATTGAGAGGACACAAGCCTGCTTCCCCAGGGAAGCGTGCTGAATCATACAGGTAGTGTAAATATCATATGCTGCTGCAGGTGCTAGGCGGTCTATTTGTTTGTGTTTACTAAAAGGCGTAACAAATAGTCCCACTAAAACAGAACAACACTTGGCATTGGACTGATAGGTACCAGAGCAGCCACAAATCACATTCATGCATTGAGAGTTGAACTGCTGGGCAACACTAGGGCTTCACCCTGCTTTTTGGGAGGGCGTCTTTGCCATGATTTGCCCCTCTCAGAGCACAGGGAAGCTCAGCATCCTTCCCGAGCATCCCACACCCAGGGAAAACCTTGAACAGCAAGAAAAGTCAAAAAAAAAAAAAAAAAAAAAAAAAAAGAAAAAAAAAAAAAAGGCAAGAAGTACAGAACAGCCTTGCATGACATACATGGCCAGCTAACATCGTTTACAGCTTTGCAACTTCTGAGTTAATTCACAGTATAAACAACAAGGAAAATGTTTCTTCCGAGCAAGACTTCCTGTAAACTGTTCATTAGAGCGCGCAGGGCGCAGGGCTGTGCACCTGCTGATTAACCATGCGCTCCAAGAATAAACACAAACCCCAGCCAGCCAGATTGTTCTGGAATTTGCTCTGAGCTGATTTTTCTTCCCCCTACATTATAAATTGGATTCTACAATAAAACAAACAGCAGAACATAGGTTGCCGAGAGTTAAAATCTACTTTTTACACTACATTGACCACAGCACCCACAGGCACAGCTACAATGTCTTTCTATGAATGGGACAGATTGCCATATGGATGCAGACACTGAACAAGCTGTACAACTCCTGGCGACAAGTGCCTAGGGGACTGTCCTATATTAGCACCACCTGTGCTGTGGAAATTGTGCTCTGTGTATGAAATGGTATTTAAGGGCCCATCGCGATGTTATTTTTGAGTATACACAAAAAGGAAAATTACAGTTGAAAGGAATTTGCTGGCTAGCGGATCTGTTGCTCAGTTCCCGAGATCGTTTCCCAAAGGAATAGCTCTCCTCTTTATTCATGCAGCCTAAAATGACAAGCTGCAACACATATTAGCAGTTTCCCTGCCTGGGCTTATACCATCCTTTTAACGACAAGAATCTACTTTATAATACACATATGTTTTCCTGATCACACCAAGAAATTACAGGCCTCCTACCTTACCACCGCCGACTATGCAGAAAAACACCCCATGGCATTTCACAAACGTTGCTCCAGCACCAAGCAATGCAGTATGAATTTTCCTTGGGCTCCTTCCCCCACCTCTCACTGTGCAGCAGGTAGAGCCACAAATCCCGATTACCAAATTTAAATGCGCATCTCACCACTTTGAAAACACAACCTCGTCTGCCTGACAAAAACAGAGCTCCAGATTAGCACAAGATGCTGAGGGAGTGAGGAGAAGGAAAAAGTAGGGAAGAGGGGTTTGAGCAGTACCTATCTGCTCTATGAAAAGAGATTTCCCCCTCTCCAAACTGCAAGAAAAAACAACAACAAAAAAAAGATGCCAAGAAAAAGTAAAGTAAAACAAATTGAATTAAAGAAAAACAGTTGTAAAGCGAACATTACAACCTGGGAAAAATGATGTCATTTTATTGAGAAACTCTTTTTTTTTCCATTTAACCACAGTGAAACGGATAAAGTTTATACAGCTTAATGGTGGAGTTTTACTTTAAATGCTGCTCAATATCTTAGCAGTGTGATATAACATGATATAACAGCTGTCATACTAACTGCTCCATTTTTATTGAACAGCACAGAAAACAGTCACACAAAAGCCACTTAAGTCCTCTACTTCTACAGCGCTTTCAAGGGTGTCTCTGCTCTCAGATTGTACTAAATATGTTAAAAAAATAAGACAGCTCTTTATCAGCTCCCTGCTTTGCTCTTCAGGACAATCAGACCCGAGCAAATTCTGAGGAAGGACAACTTGCACATACGAGGAAATAAAAAGAAACAGAAATCCGCAGTGCAGTAAACGAAAACCAGGTCCCTTTTTAAGAGTACTACATAAACACCTCTAATAAAAGAAGAGGACAAATTTTCATTGGACTTTAAGTATTTAGACAGGAATGTTTTGGTAAAAGTTTAACTGCAAAGTGCATGCAATTAACAGAAAGCCATCAGCTATTTCTCTGGTATGTAAAAATAGCATTAAGCTGTATTAAATGCACGCGTAAGTATCTCAGTTGCAAGAAAAGGGAGGAGATATGCAAAGCACTCAGATATCAAACAATGATCTGTTGGCCAGATGGAGGAATAAAACAATACATATGCTAAAATTTGGAAAAGTTCTGTTAGGCGTCTGCCAAGGCTCACCCAATCTATTTTAAGTGCTTTTTGATACATTAGCTTAGTGTTTGGAGTTGTACAACTGATGGTTATTACACAGGACCAGAGAGCAGCGAAGCGCTGGCGTGCAGGAGCTCCCTGACGCAGGGGCAGCTTCCCAAGCATCAAACCCAGCACCCTCCTCCAGCCAGGGGCCACATCAAACATCCACAGGCCCGTTAACTTTGCATCTTTCAGCAGGGAAAAACGAGCCTAATCAGCTGCTTTTAGTTTGAGTGAAGGAGTTCCCTGAGAAGCGCGATGAAGGAGGTCCTGGGCAGACTGAGGAGCCGGTGGAATTGTACAACTGATTTAGCACCCTGGCAGACGGTGGGTGCGGGCGACGCACAGGAGGCTCCACACCCGCATCTGAAAGGCACGAACAATAAAAAAGTGCCTGATAAGGCTTAAAACTGAAGATTAACAGCCCCAGGTCTGAGTCACAGCCGGTGTTTTTTCAGAGCTGATTACAGAGGAGTGACTCAGAGGGGAGCCCGCTCAGTAACTGGTGGCATTTCTTTGGCAGGGGAGCGAGTGCCAAGGGATCAGATGCTGGAGACACTTCGGGCTGTACCTGCAGAGAATAGATGGAGATGGCCAGGCCCATGCTCTGCTGCCACAGTGTCACTGTCACCAACACCCCAAGCAGCCTCACAGCCATTCCAGGTGCAATGAGAAGGACAGCAGCCATGTAGAAAGCGGGATGCTTCATCAGATATCCAGCTGGGCATCCATGGCTCAAATATCCCACTCCAACCTGGATCCACAGCAAGGATGGAAGCATCTGAGATGCTTAGACCATGGGTAAGAGCACAAGGGTCATGATGAGGTTTGAACACATGGAGCAGCTAAATACTTCTTGGGATGAAAGGTCCCCGGTCCCTATTTCTTAAGGGAGAATGGATCTGAGGTAACCTAATCCAGCACAACTCTGCTGATGGTGAAGGATAATGAACTAAAATCAGCTTCAGGGAGCAACTGAGGGGAGCTGACACGGCTGAGCAGATCTGATGCTGGCACCAGTGCAGAATGAATGCCAGGGACTAAGTGGAGAGGCTGGCCAAGAGAAGATCGGTCCCTGTGAGCATATGGACTGTGGGCTGAACTGTTTCATCCCGAGCATTAATAATGGACCCAAGTCTGTAATTCTTAATTGTGCTGAATCCTAATGCCCTCAACTAAGGGCCTTGGGATTTTGATGGAGGATCAGCTGGCATGGAAGATAACAACAGTAAAACATGAGGCCTAAGCAGCAGATCAATGGTCTGCCACACCATTCCTCACTTCCCTTCAGAGCCTTCTCCAGACTCTGTCCTCCTGCCACGCTGGCAAGAAAAAGCTATTTTAAAATCCCGTTCTTTATCCCGTCTATTTTTCCTATGAGATGACTGCTTGCTCATGTGGAAGGACAAGACTCAAGTATAGTTGGAAAGGGTATAAAGGCAACGAGGGGAAGAGATGGGACTGCTGGCAGATGGAGAAAGGTCTCTTGGACACAAACCCTTTAACTGCAACTCTTCACCTTACCCCTGGTAAACAACAGATGCACTTCTTAAATTAACAGGTCTGGACCTTCATTAACTCACTTGTTTACGTACAGCCTCCACCATCCTGGCTCTGCTGCAGTCAGTGCAGGATGGTGCCAGGGGATGGGACCCGCACAAGATGTTCAACAGCCCCACTGCACCTCCAGACCTCCCAGTTCAAACCCAGACTGGAGCAATCTCTGCCCACTGCAAAGCACTGATGAATTCTGCACTTTTCTGGTTTTCCAAACCTACTCAACGTGGGGAATATTCCCAAGCTTGGAGGTATCAGGATGCCCACTGTTAATCAGGTTTTACAGGATGCCCACTGTTAATCAGGTGCTTCAGAAGCCACCTGAAGCAACCGGGCATCCCCCCTCTTTGTTTTGGTGCTTTTCTTAAGAAAATAATCAAGTTTCTCCCAAATAAGATGCGGTGGAACAAGATGGAAAGTGGGTACTTTCCCTGACATTTCTAAGCACAGCAGATGCACTGAACTGGCTCCTGTTATTTATTTATTTACTTGTGTAGAGAAAAACTGCTTGTTAGTGAAGAAACCCAAATGCTGATAAGATGATGAAAGGTTTGCATGCTGGTTGATGGTCTCACTTTCCCTTATCCTGAATGAATACAAGTATCTATAACTAAATATTTCCCTTAGGGTACTGATGACTGAGGTATGTTTATTGCATTGAGTGAATTTATATATATAATCAGCACAATAAACATTATTAAATTGTCTGAGTAAAATCAAAGCATGAAACACACAGTCACTGCTGAATTCTAATGATGCTGAATGCCCATGATTGCATGGGGAAAGGATCTTAACAAGCCTTGATTTGAGCTTTGGCATCCGCCTCACAAATCACACGAAATGTTCTCTCTTTAATAGTGCTGAATATTGATAAATGTCTCTGCACGGCACAACAGGGAAGTTGGTCTCTATTGGCAATCTTTACCAAAGTGTGTTTTTTCCTTCTCTACACTCAAGGGTTTACCCTGAATGATTTAATTATAATTTTCCTTGTGTAAGACAAATTAAAGAGGAGAGTAGGAGTGTCATGCCAAAGCAGATTATTTATCTCCTTAACAGATTGCTGTGCACCAAACCCCAGAGCTGCTGCTGCTGCTACTTACAGAAACCAGGCGAAATGTGGGACAAAAGCATGGATGTAATATACATTTAAAGCCCAAATGAATGTAAGCATTAACCCATTATTTATAGCTGGAATTGTTTCATTCCCAGGGAAGCCATACAGACAGAGCACGCAGAAACCAAGCGCAGCACCACGGTGTTCCCTGGCCCAGGAGGGAGGGTGCCTCCTGCTTCCGAACGTATTTTTGCTTTTTGGACGTCCTGGGCGACTCTGATCACCTACCTGCCGTTTGCTTTTTACTCATAAACGAGAAATTTTGCTGTCACTGGGCCCCAAGCACAGCAGCCCCGCAGTGGGCAGTGTCACCCACCAGTGTCACCAGAGCTGTGTCCCTACAGCCTGTGCAGAACCCCCGTCTGGGCTGGTGGCACGGAGACGCGTGGGCACGCCAGGCAGCCAATGACTACCGCTCCTGCTATTTTAAACCCCTTGTTTATAACCAGAATGTGTTCCTACCCAAGATACAGAGCAGATCTGCCGCTCGCCTGCTGATTCTAACGCAGGTGCCTCCCGTCTCGCAGGTCTGGAGCAGCCTCGCAACCTGACCTGTGGGATCAGGAAGCCCCTAAAACACAGCCTGAACTATCCCAGTGGCATGTGCCAGGGATGACAGTGATGAGAGTAACTCCTACATAACCAACCTGCCTCCTGCAGCCCACTCCTTCTCAAAAGCCCAGGAGAAAGGGGTTGAAAACAGCTTTACAGCACACCCTAAAAGTTAATGTTACCTGTATATGATTATTTATGGCTGCTGGGCAGTCGTTATGATGTGGCTGTGCTTAACTGTTAGGACACTTAGAGATTTTACTATGTGCTTTTTATTGTTGGTTAAATCTAAATAAATAGCTCTTGGTTGTATCAGACCAGAGCTAACGGCCAGTTGCACAGAAGGTGCAGGAATGAGGGGGAAATCCACAAGTCAAAAACTTGCCCTGGCCAGCCCGCGCTGTGACTTATGATGGGAGGTGGAAAGGCTGATACCTCCCTAATGAGCCCTTCCCACAGCCCCATCTGACCTGAGCCTCAGCTAGGGACTGCCTCCAAAAGCCTCCTTAGATTTGTTATGTTGAACCAGACGGGAACAAGAACACACATGGATTTCACACCGAGTCCAGCAAACTCACGCTCCCATCAGATCCATGATTTTTTCCTAGTCTTAAACTCTGCAATCAAAAAATTACTAAACCCCTGCTTGTGCCAGTGCTCTTTTTTGCAAGCCCACTAAAATTTCACCCTCTGTAAGCTTTCAAACATACATGTGATGACAGAGCACTGCAACTCTTCCCTCTCTGCTCGCTCCCCACCCCGCACTCCCTGCCTGTAGATAAATATCCTTTCAGAAAGGAAACCAGTGCAAAATATCTCACCAAGAGGAGTTTCTGTGTCACATGAAATCCAGGCAGGCACCACGGTGCCTGATGAGACTGCAACAAAACCCTTAAGTGCATCAGGAGGCATTCTACTGCCTGTAGTCTCCTGCTCTACTTATGGATAAACATGTAATTCAATCACTGAAGCAAATGGATGGCATAAAGCCTCCATGTACCAAAGAGAGGCAGGACAAAGCAAATTCTGTAGCTCCCATATTTGTACTCCTAAATATTCCTCTTTTGTATTTTGATATTTCAGAGAATTCAATGGATATGCAAGAAAAGTATAAGCTTAACAACACAGGTATTGATTCCAGCACTGAGCATTTAGTCTTCTAAACTAAGACAATCTCAAACAATACCATGGCATATTTATGCCTTCCTAATTAATCTGGAACTTCACTAATAAAACCACGTGTATCACCTTGTCTGCAGATCCCAACTGCCTCCAGGCCACAATTACAGGACTCAGACACACAGATTTCCAGGTCTCCTCAACACCACACACAGGGAAAATTACTTCAGAACAGATTCCCTGTATTCCCACTGCATTTCAAACTGAACTGAATCTGTTTCCTGGTGTAGATTGCCATTAGCACACAGCACGTGCCCCTATTCAGTGAAAGAAGATCCATCTTACTGCACGGGTTTTTACTTTATATACTCGGTAAGAAAAACACAGATAAAAAATTTATTGAAAAGCCATAAAGCCATCTTGTACAGTTCTACATGGAGCAAAAAGGGAATAATTGTTTAATAAACATCAGATTTTTTTTTTTTAGTATCCCATGTAAGTCTTCATGAAAACCACATCCTTGGCACTTACATGCATTATAAACAAATTAACTGATGTTCCCACACACGTCCTTGCAATGGGTATATAAAGGATGCCTTACACACACAGCGCTTGTTCCAACAGTGGGTGGGCTCTCCTTTAAAATCCATCTATTCCTAGCAGCACTATTTTCTTAATACCAGAAAGATGTAAGAGGTATTTATATAGCTTCCCTATCAATCTACTTTCAGACCACCAGAAATACAAACTCGACGGCTTAAAAATTCCATTATCCTCTTTCTAATGAATGAAAGGAGGACGGAAAGACAAAGCCATCAGTTTCCATAAAATCCAGCATTCACTAGTGTCTGCTGTAACATTTCTAGATGGGCAAAGGGACTCTCCTGAATGCAAAGGAGCACTGCCCTCCCCACTGCGCCCACTCCTCGAGACCCTTCCTCCTCCTCCTCCTCCAGCAGCGACGCCGAGGCTGCAGCCGGCGCTGGCACCCACGGCCCCGGCGCCTGGGCCTGTCTATCTCCCCAGAAGCAAAAGTTACGTTGTTAGACACGCCTCAGTGAAATCTGGGGGTGTAAAGAAACAAACCTGCAATAAAGCATCCTCTGGAATAAAGCAGAGCCCGCGCCGAGAAGCACGTCAACAGACAACCCCTGATTTAAACCATTTCTTTTAACAATGCAAGCCGAGCAAGTATAAATTAACTCACACTTTTAAAAGCCAAACAACACCAGTTAGCTAATTTTATCAGCACTTAAAAAAAAAAATAATAAAAGCCACTTTGTTTTAGAGAAACTTGGTGAACTCAAGCCTGCCGTGTCTTGTGAAAGCAGGTAATACAGAATACAAAAAGGCAAATATGTTAGATGAGATAGGGCACCAAAATTTGGTAGAAAAATGGGGACTGAACTGACCAACAGATTTTCTTGCTCATCTCCAGCCTGTAAACCCAAAGCACAACAAGAGCACCACCACCTGTGATGCAATACTCAAAAAAACCCCCTCAGCTCCTTCACACTTCCCAATACGCTTATCCCATGCACTTCTAATTAGCTAATTGTGCCCACATTGATCCAATTAACAAGCCATAAAGATCTGAACAAAAGGAGCACATTCTGCCCAGTGGAGACTCCATTCAACCACGCCAACACCAGACAGAGCAAGATGTGGAGGACAAAAAGCGAGGCCAAGGCACTTGGCCACCGCTCCCGAGCGTTTCGCCATCGCTCCGGGACGCTGCTCCGAGATGCTCGGGGTGGAAAACCCGCAGGCACCTACCTCTCCCGTTTAGGAGTGTGGACTGATAGCTGTCCATTAGTTGAGGCGTGTGGGTTGATGATTAAGGAGGTTTTGGAGGAAGCAGAGGAGGGGACGCAGGTGGTGGACAGGTCCAGGCTGCTGTGGTTGTTGCCGGGTACCTCCTCCGCTGTGTGCGAGCTTGTCACTTCCTTCCAGAGCTGCTGCAGTTCTGTTGGAATCATGCCTGAAACAAACAAATTGGATAATTAAATCAATTAACAGCTAATTCGGCCGTCTTCAAACAGTAATTAAATCAAAGAGTCAGTAAACAAAGCCTAGTGTTAGTTTTGCCTGTGTGTGTTTTTGCGCATGTATTTTTTTTTTTTTTTTTAATAACTAAATGCTAATACTGCACTGCACGACTCCTCTACGCTCTGGTGTGACACCTGCAATACTCATGGAATGCAAAATCCGGGCTGTGGGGCAGAGGGATCCACACAACACCACACCCACACCAAACATCATGCTAAATATTATAATTTTTTTGGTAATTTTTAGACCAAAGGCCCATTTTCAGAGTCTCTACTCGGGCAAAAATCGCCCCCACACCCACAGCAAGGCTGACAGCAAAGGTGGCCACCGGCTACTCTATGTTTAGCTAAGAAAATAAATTTCTTTCTTTTTCCACAATTATTTTTGCCTTTTTTTTTGTAAGGAAAGTGACTACTTTCTAAACTGTTATTAAAAACAAGGAAGGTCTTAGGAAAAAAAAATACTCAGCTTTATTATTATGACAACATGAACCACAACATGACTAATTTTGTGCTTAAGTTTTAAATGATGACAAATAGCTTTGTTATTAAATACAGTTTTTATTAATCACTTTTAGACGTAAATTATGAATTCATATTGTCTTCCTGAAATGCTTTTCAAATTTTAACAGTCAAATTGATTATACTATGATTATTTCATTAACACACCTATCTTTCTCATTAATTTTGGTTTCTTGAACTGCTCACTTAATTGATGGATGTGTCTACCGAAAAACTGTATAACTTTCCATACAAGTAACACTATTATTACTGTCATTTCTTAGATCGATGCTAATGAGCCATTCAAAAGCAAAATGAAAACAGAAAATAAGCTTCAAGAAAAAATAATAATAAAAAATTGTGTTTTTTTAAACGTGCCAAAGTGGACACCAGGGTTAGAGAGACAGCATTCAGTAACTAATGCAAGTGAAAACTGCAAACTCCAATGGGCCAAATGGAAGGTGAACCATGTGCTCACGCTGAGATCATGCTTTTGGATAAAGCTGATGTTTGTGACATGATCCAACAAGTCCAGTTTCTCTCACTACAGACTATTTCAATGCTCTTTCAGAGAAGGCCATGGGAAAAAATTAGCAGTAGAGACACGTCACTCAAATATTCTGGGAAAAATAATAATAATAATAATAATAATAAGACAGTGTCTGTGTGTTTTTAAAGAGCTTTCTCATCACTGCGCTTCCAGCTCATCGTTTGGGTGACTGTTCATTGTTTCACCATGTTGTAGCTCTGGAGCTATCCTAAGGAAACCTGCCATTTTCTGAGTGTACAGCAGCAGCTCACACAGGCATGTATGTACCTCACCCAACCAAAGGTATTGAAATAAAAAAAAAAAAAAAAGCAGTATGCATTATATTCATTTGAAACACATAATAAAAAATGCCAAGGTCTAAATTTAATTTATTTTTGTCATTTAGAATACAATGGATAGATAATCATCTCAACGTGATCAGCCAAACATCTTTACTTTGCTAAACTGTTAAAGATTTTAATTATGCTAGCTTTGGAGAGCACTGGTCTAATGAGGCGATAGACTCCAGAGAATCTAAGTGGTTAAGAACTGTGAAATGAGTCTGATAGGATTTTTTTATATTCACCGTGGATCGTTTGCATATCAAAGAGGAGTAAATTATTGCACGACAGACCAATAACCTTCCCCGCCTTTCCCAGAGTAGCATTAACAAAAACAGTTGGTCTCCGGTAACGGTTCACTACAAAAAAATGCTGAAATCCTTAAAGTATCTGCAATTAATATATATTAGGGAAGAGGCTTCAATTTATACATTAAGTGATCAGATATTCTTAGGACACATCCGTTTCTCTAAAGCCACATCACTTTCCTTTCATCAGCCCCAAATGCCAATTATATTTTGATGGATTTTGTCCCAAATGAGCATTTAGTTATTAGACATATTCAATTATTACTTGTCCCCTGGAATTAAACCTCTGAGCAAATTAAACAAAGAAAAAGGTCAGTACACAAGCCCGTGTCCTGTTTTGCTGTGTGGGGGCTATTATTTTCAAACACCTTGCAAAGTGACAGTGTGGGATGTATTTTTAGCTAACATGCTTGACAGGACTGTCTGCGCACTAACAATTACCTGTGAGCAGGGCTGACCCTTACACACTGTTTACTCAGTTGAAACAATAGTGAATAGACTTGTCTGTTGATGATAACATATTGATATGAGAACATATGAGCCGACACCTATTTTTATTTTCCAGAACAAGCAAATAGGGAAAGAATAACTGGCCTTTTCTTCATTTTATTAATTTTTTTAAATCTGGATTTCTGCAGGTTTTTAATTAGACACAGGCTAACATCCACTCTCCCTGTTCTCCACTTTCCTCTCCTCCCAGTCACTTCTGGATCTACCAACACTTTCTCCCAAGGAAAAGCCTGAAAGTGTTACAGCCATTAAAACAGACATACACATGATATTTATGCCTCTAGAAGTCCAAGTGTTTGGTCTAACTTCCCATACAAGCATAACTCCCATTAGTACTAACAACAACTATACCACATATGTAAAGACAAATAAAATATACCCAGTTGTGTGTGGGAAAACGCTGGAGGATAATAAGGATTTTAGGCTGGGTGACACTAAAGAGCTAACTGTGATGTCATACATGCCTGCACACAACCCCTTGCCAAAAATTGATTACACCACCTGATTAGTAAAATAAAATAAAATTAGAAACAGCCTCTCTCCTCCTGCCCTAAATTTAGTTCCTTTAGAATAATTCTGGAGAGAATTCCTGACTAGCCTGTCAAACCGGGCAGCTGAAAGGTATGCTCATCACTCATCCAGCAAAATGGTTAAATAAAATAATAGAACAAATGGCAAAAGCAAGTCAAATAGATCCACGACCACTCTCAATAAATTATGTAATTTAGCATTTAACAGTCTCATTTTAACAGTGAGAGCGAAATTTCAAGTCAGATTCCCAGAACTGCACTGCAATTACCCGAGATCGCTGCGACTTCCTACGGACCAGGAACGGGATTCAGACCTGAAACTGCCAAATCTACGGGAGCAATCAGGCACCCGGATGTCTCAGTCCTATTATTTTCACTCGCTGGTGATCTAAAGTGTGATTTGCAGTTTCATTTTGAGGATACTAAAGATCTCACTCTCGCAGCTCAGAGCACTGCTGAAATGGGGTTTATTTTAAAACTGCTGCTATGTACAGATGTAAAATCTAGATTACAGAAGTGTCTAAATACTAAGCAGCAAAGATTACACAAATAAAACACTAAAGGATATGCTATTTTGTTTAAGACAATAGGCGAGCACTAAAAACTAAAATGAAACTAAAATACAGATTTAAACAATCTATTAGTTCTGAAAACATAACAGAAATGTCACTTATGAAGTAGCATTCGCTCCTTCGAAACATTTATTACTATTACAGATACTTAAGACTAAAAGCAAAATGCTTTTAACTGAATTCAGAGCTACATTTACTAGAGAGATGATTTTATTTCTTTTATACACACACATACAGTATTTGTCTCAGACTTGCAAACTGTTCTGAAAACGAAAGGGCACGAGAGATGTAATTTTTTAAAAAAATAAGAAGTGTCCATTACCAATTATTTTAAACTATAGCCCTGGCTCTTCATTGCATTTTTCAGGACAACTAGTCATCTTGATTATGAAAGAAAATGTAGGCACAGGTTTAAAAAATGTATGTTGTGGGGACAGTTGACAGATTACTGCTCATGGAACTCAATTTCCCAACCCCAGGTATCACCGGCTCAAAGACAAACAGAGTTGCTCAACCTCTTTGTGTCCTTGTACCTCCATACCCAGGTGACCATGTTCAAGCAAGCAGAAAGTTGATTTAAACCTCATAATGACATCAGTTTTAAGCCATCGTCTCTCTGATAAAAAGGAATAAAATATCGTGCTGGATTGCAACCCGCCTCAAGTCTCAAATCCCTCTTTCCTGCCGGCTCCCACCGCCCCCAACGCTCGCAGCTCATTTCCCTGCCAGAACCAGCCCTCTCTGCTTATGTTTGTGTCTCTCTGGCGTGCAAGTCAGCACCCCTCAGGTTTTAAACGTGCTCCTGGGCGAGGACTAATAGTTACACTTCCCTGCTAACCATATCAATCAATGCCATGACGGCTGAATTACCCACCGGTGTCTCCGATGTGTTACTGCACAGATTACACTTCATGCATCACCACATTCATTTCTTACACATTACACATGAGCGTGTCTTGTCACTGCCCAATTGCCCTCCTTTGGACAGCTTAACTGATGGACTATACAATGAACCTTACTGAGCCAACTTAATGGTATAGGAGCTGTGGGAAAAATTAGCCAGGTTGAAGCTTGAGTCCGGTGGGTGTGTGGGAACAGCCTGGGATGCTTCCAACAATAAATCTGAGGCGTAATTAATGCACGTTACAACATCTTGCAAGCATAAATGGCACTTCATCTACATGCCCTTTTTTCCTGGACTCGTTTCACACCTTCTCCCTGTCTCTCTGCATTGATTGTGGCTGACCAGGTACTGCCCCAAGCCTGATCCTGCAGCTCCCAGCTAGGCACCACCTTCCCAGGGATCAGCCTCCAACTCCTGCACAGTGCTGCTCTACACCAGCCATCCAGTTTTGGGATGCTGGGAAGTTGAACTGAGACTTCGGGAGTCAGGGGTCAGGCCCCCAAAAGCTCGGCCTCTCAACGCAGGAGTTAATACCTTTCTGAGTCTGGCAAAAATAAGCCTAAATAAAGCACATCAGCCACACAGCTAAGCAGACTCCACTTCCCAGTTTGGCCTCAGTTTATCCATATAAGTTAATATTCACCAGCCACCTTACTTTTTTGCAGCTATGTACACAGAAAAAAAGGAGGGTGAAGAACAGAAGCAATTTCTTCTTATCCCCTCCATTTAAGTGAACAGAGCTGAATGTAAATTCATTGTATGATTTAGAAACTAGGAACAACCCTAAGGCTGCTTTCAAGATCCCAAATCATTCAACCTGGGCTGACTCAAGCTATAAAGGTGAATGTTCAAATTTATTATGGGGCAAGGGAGAAGGCAGGATTATTCAGAAATATCAGCATCGTGGTTGATGCCATGGCATGCCTGAGCCGTGCCAGCTCCAAATAGTCTGCTTTAACCACAGCAGCCAGAGCTCAGACAAGTCTGTTAAACTGTCCCACGGCTTGCAGACAAACCCAGTTTAAAAAGTAAAATAATAAATTTAAGCCAAAAAATAAAAGAGAGAATAAAAGCCCTAGGTTATAATCACTGTCAAAAGTAGTGTGGATTTAAGTAGTGCTTTCAGTGTATCAATGTCCTAGAAAAATAAAATAAATTGGGATTTCAGCAAAGCAGAAATTCAGAATTCACTTCTTGCAGAGTGCAGGACTGAATAAAGACGGAGGAGGATCTAATTGTCAATAACACCATTAGAATTAAATGGAGTTAATCCCAATTTGCCTCAGTGTGGAGGAAGGAACAGAAGCACCGAGGCAGTGACACGAAGGCTGGGGAGAGCAGCCGTGTCCCCTCTCCCTGGCAGCCACAGCCAAGGGCACTCGGAGCTCCTCCGCCTGTGGGTCAGAGCTGCTCTGTGCCAGCTCATGGCCAGGCTGGGACCAGGAAGGCCCAATCAACACATCTGAGAAAGGAAAAGCTGCTCTCACACATCCTGAGCCATGAAGCCAGCACCAGGAATCAATAAAGACTCCTCCTGTGAAGGATTCCAAGCCCAGATGAGTACAACCAGCAGCTCTGAGTCCGCCAGACCAGCTACAGCTGTACAAACTGCCTGTGAACTCCAAGCCCTCTGCAACCTGCCAGTCAGGGCAGCCCAGGACTGCAGCACCGCCCTTCTCAAAAAATGCCTTTATAATGCCCACCCTGCCTGTCAGCATCTTTCTGTGCTTACTATTTTATGAGCCTGTGAGCTCTTCCTCTCTCTCCCCCCACGTGACAACCCCGTGTGAGCATGCACACTGCCCTCAAAGCCCTCACCTACCTTGTGCAAGGGGCTGCAAAGGCAGAGCAGGCTGCCCGGGCTGGATCGTCAGCAGCCCCTGACGCTGCAGAGACAGGAGGTGCTGCTGCTGCAACTGCTGCATCTGCAAGAGCTGCTGCTGAAAGGCCAGCTGCTGCGTGGCCACTTGCTGCTGCTGGGGCTGCGAAAAACAAAAACAAAATACAAGTAAAAATGCACACTTGTTAACTCAAGAGCAAAGCAGAGGATTTACAGGGCCCCTTGTCTCAATGTGCTTCAACTTCTGATGGCAGTCACCCGGTACCAAGGCCAAGCCAGTGAGCCCACCACCCCTGGCAAAGACCCCAAGGTATGTTTAGATGCTGGAGCTAACACAGGGCTGCAGATTCCCATCTCCAGTGGTTAACTTTCACCCAGCCTAAATCCCTGCTGCCATCCCAATTACAAATGGCTGCAGCATCTCTTGGTCCGTGTGTTCTTCTTTTACCCCGTATGTGGCTGCATTTCAGCAGTGGGTAGAGCAAACACTGATGAAAATCCTGGGTAATTCTTTGAGGCAAAGAACGTGAAAATCACACTCATGATCACATCACACTTAGATGTAACAAGAAACCCTGCACTGTGCTCTGTTTGCTCATTCAAGGGTTGTCCCAACTATTAAGGCAATTCAACTGGTTTAATTTATGGTATTTTATACTCACTCTCTCTTCTTCATCCATCAAGCCCCACAATACTTTCTGTTACACTGGAATTATTCTCTGCTGTATTTAAGGCTGCTACTTCTGCACTTTGAAATTTTTAATTATTCTCACTAGAAAGAAGATGGAGTTGCTTTACTCCACAGGGATGTGAACCTTGAACCTTCGAGGTGTAAAAGAACATGTTGCTTTTCTCACTACTGTACCAGGAGAAGCTTTTAACTACTCTGTTTATCACTTCTGACATAAATAAATGAGAAAAAATCAGACCTTTGAAGAAGAAAAACTTCATCTAATATTGTTAATTAGCCATGACAAACGATGAAATAACATTGTAAATCTTTCATAGAAACAGCCACTAGATTTTAATTACACACATTCATAATTTAGCAAACAACATCTTACTTGAATGTGAGTGTTTAATATGTACAGTACTCGAGGCTTCAGAGTCCTTAATTTTGTTCAGTTAAGGAAGCCTCTAGGTTTTGCTTCCATGCTCATCTCGTATTTTATTTGCTTTGTTCTTTAAAATCCATGAAAGGCTTTGCATTTTGATAAATATCTTTTTATTTATTGTACAATGACAGGAGGAAAACTTTTGTTGTGTAAAACATCAATACATCATGCCAGTGTTTAGCAGTTCCTTGTGCTAGCCAAAAAAAATTAATGTAGATTTCCTTAGTAATTATCTGAGTGATAGAAAGATAATACAGTGCAGCAGTACAATAAATAGAAGGAAATTATCTAATATCCCTAATCTGCTAGGAATCATATCAAGGTGGAGGTCTTATACACATTATGGCTAACAATTAGGGAAAGAAAATTAACTCTTACCAAACTCCACACTTTCACAAACCCACCCTAGCCAGATTCCGAGCTTTCTGTCACTGTTCCTTGACACCAAACCAGAGGATCACTGGCCCCATTCCCTACTGGTGTTACACAGAGAAAAAATCCCACCAGAGCTGCTGGAGCAGGACTGACAGACACCAACTGTGGGTTTGACCCCCACCTTCTAGTACAACCATGCCCCATCAACCCTAATACTGCGACCCACAACTCTGAGAGTTAGCCATTCTATTCATCCTCTTTATAAACTCATCTTATTTCCAGAGAAAACCTCGGACTTCAGGAACACATCTAAACAAATAGGTGTTTGGATATTCCAAAACTCGGAGAGTTTACATTTCTTTGCAACAGCTTGCTCTGACACATCCATTTGTTGCAACTATTCGCAACAGCACCATATGCATGCAGGCCCCAGCAACAGTTGTACTGAGCTAAAGCAACGTTTGCCTCCATAAATATTAATTTTAAAATATATATGCTTAATGAATTTATTTTAATATATTTATATTATTAGTTCTAGGAGTAGTAAGCTGTGTTTTACCTATTTGTAATAAGAGTGCAAAGTTAGCACATGGGGTTTGTTTTTTTTTTTTTTTAAAAACCCTTTATATCAATTGACTGATGCCCGTTTGGTTGTCTTCTCAGCTATCCTAAGAAAAGCTCTTGAACACACTCTACTTTGAAAAGCCAGGATATAAAAGTATACAAGGCCCATTGTCCAAGAAAGAATTTAAAAGCAAGACACGTTGCCAAACTGCGCTCCCCACCCAGTTACCAAACACAGGATACAAGGCAGTTTGTTTACTTCTCACAATTGAATGCATACAAAAAAGGTCTCGGTGCAGTCCTGTTGTCAGGTCAGTAGTCAGTGTTAAAATGCTGAAATATCCTGATAAAACTTGCATTTTTGATCCCCTCCCTAAAGCTTCTGTCAAAGGTCTGTTTTCCTTTCTTAGGTTACTCCCTACTGCCTAACATAAACTGTCACAGCGCCGGAGGACAAACGGCCCTGCTCGGGAAACGGCGCGCTCCGTCCAGCGCCGCGGCTGCGCGGGACCCCCGGCACTCCCCTGGCTCTGGGGAGCCCCAGCTTTTCCAGGGGAGAGCTGGAAAAGGGCTGAGACCCCCCCAGCACCTCTGCCCATCGCCGTGGGGCACTGCTCGCCCACCGCCACACCGCGCAGCCCTCGAGTGAAACCCCCTGGAACCTCGCCGGGGCCCGTCTGTTGCTCCGCTCGGGGGTCGGGTTCCTTTCACCGGTGGGGCTGGGGAGGTTTGTTGTGTTTTCCCCTCTTTCACGACAGCACAATAGGACAAGGCACTCACAAAACGACTTGGGGGATGCCGTACATGAATACGCTTGTTCCATCTGTCAAGGTACACGCTCAGCCCTCGTTAGCACCGCAGTCGCTGGCCCCCACCACGGCACTGCCTGTCAGTTCTCAGTGCCAGAGGGAGGGGGAAGAAATAAAATAATACAAGACCACCTTCTCCATGCTAATTTAGCGAGAATAACCTCCTTAAGCTGGGCTGAACAAACCTGTGGGGTGAAACGCGTTGTTGAAATGGACCTCCACTAAAACCGTCAGCAAAAATACTCCCCCCACAAACCCCTAGAATAAGCTGAAGAGAGTTAGGTCCTTGCACTCCTTGCAGCTACTGTGGTAAAATGCTCTTCTTGAAACAGGAAGGAGTCCTTTCTCATTGTTGCTTTCGCTAGTGTAATATCAGAAGTGTGACCACAGTAAATCAGTGTGTTAGATATTGAAATGCCATCACATTGTCTAACTTCCCTTCTTGTCTTTTTTAACACAAAGTATTTTTTTTTCTTTAAGCTCCAAGCCCTCATCTTTGTGTCTGAGATGCTCTCCTGTCTGACAACAGCAATTTAGAAGAGTTAACTTTTATCGTTCATTCTGCTGTGTAACTTTCCCCTTCAAATTTCTTTATCTGCCCTCTGAGCTCATCTGAACTTTCATGTTCTCCCAGCATGCAGGCTTGCATTCAAAACTATGTCTAATAGACCAAATAAGAGGTTAATAAGAAGTGGCAACAGAAAGAAAAAATACAATCCCTGGTAACTGATAAGAATGACAGTGGCAGCCCTTTATTGTTTGTCTTCAAATATAGAGTTAAAGATCTTTAAAAAACTAAATTTTGACGCCTTTGAAAAGAAAGAAGCACAAAATAACAACAGGGGGTTATTGCCTGCCAGCCACAGGGGAGAAGCTCCATAATTCTTATTCTCCCTTTTGAAGGCTGTTAGAAATCTGATTCAAAAAAGCAACAGCAGAAGGAGAAAGCCTCTTGAGGCTATCGCCATTTCCTGTGATCATGCATAATGCGTTTCAAAAGTGGGTTTTTACCAATTCTGTTGATCAATTGCACCTCCTTCATATTCCCTCTTTTTTCTGCTGTGTTTACATCTGATGTGACTCAATGACAAGCGCTGTCTGAGACTGTGAAACAGACCTGTCATGTTGATTTATGGGCGCATCAAACCACGACTTGTCCAAACTGAAGCTCGCAGTTCATTAATTAGAGAGTTGTGACTTTGAAGTCAGCTTTCAGACTGTGGTTTTTAACATTTGGCTTAATTTATATGCTCTTGAATGTGGATCTCTAAGGAAAAAACTGAAATTCCCTTCTTGTCTTTGAACTTCTTTTGACCGCACAATAATCATTTCTTTGTCCAGAGTGATGCCTGCATCCCAGAGTCATTAACGCGCATTGAACTGCCACTGATGAGTAAGCCCTACTGAATTAGAAAAACAGCCAGCAAAACAAAGCTGAGAGCATTCTGCACAGTGATATCTCACAATTACATGCCTTCCCTCCCTGTGCCATTTCCATTTTAATTACTGTTAGTCCTTTAGATTTACATTTTAGACACTTTTTAATCTGTTCCCTTTTTATTATAGTGGAGCCCGTAAGCGCGCTATGGTTAAGGTTGTGTCAGCGTTTCCATTATAAACCCCCCTGTTTTCAGGGGTTTATAACTCAGCTGGAAAAATTCACTCGGGGTTGAAACTTGGCACAGGTGGCACGATTTGCCGAAATTTCAAGGGGAATGGGGAGCAGAAATTGGTGCACGCTTCGAGCAACACCCCTCATCAGGTGACATGAGCGCCGCCGCTATCACCGGACATCACCCAGTGCCTCACGCCAGGAGGCAGCTTTCTAGGATCTACCTAAGCCAGCAGTGATGTCAGATCAAACAGGAAAAGTCTCAAACGCCTCTAAAGGACTTAAGAGGTGGACTCGGCACCTTAAAACTTAATTGCAGGAAAATTTAAGCACACCAAATACTACAAAGTTTTGGACGTGACAGGTATTTTGGAAGGGAAAGGTACCTAAAGGACAGGCAGAAACTACCCCGGCCTGTCCCCTTCAGTTATGGACCATGAGAGTAAGGTCTCCTGTCACCTCTTCTCCATGCCACCACGGATGCTGCTCCGTGTGGTCCCTCCTGCTCAGGCCGTGCTGCAAGGCATGTGCAACCAGAACCTCTCCGGCTGGGAAGTGCAAGCCCAAACTCAACACCTCTTGGCATTCTGTCTTGTTTAGAGAGGACAGCAGCAAGCTGGGCCTGCTGACTTGCCTCCTCCCCTCTCCACCGTAACTAACTTCCCAAAGCACTCCCCCAAGATACAAGTCTGGATGCCTGCTCCAGGACTCATACCGAACGGCAAGGCCTGGTCCCCTGCTATAAAATATGTGGCAGCAAGCAAATGGAAAGCACAGGAAAACACGGGCGAAAACAGGACAATAACTCTAAATCTGAGAGCTGAGGCCCGATAGAGTCAGTTCAGTTGCGCAATCATTTATAAGATGAATGACAGTTTAATAGCCACTAGACAGTCCCCGGGGATCTGTGGTTTGAAAGTAAAATGGGTATTGTCTGTACCTCTTTAGGCTGTTTTCCAGCATGTTGTTGCTGTAAAAGTTGAAGCTGCAACTGTTCCTGTTGTTTCTTATAAAACTCTTGAAGCTGCTGCTACAAAGAAAAGGAAAGATGGTAAGTAACAAAGTGGAGAGCCAATTCAGTGTCCCTTTTGGTGTAACACGCAAACTGTGATTTGAAAAATAGCATCCTTTTATCTGTAATGGTCTGACCTTTAGTTTGAAACTCAACAATAAATTCAGTGCACACTGACTATTCTTGGCATTATCGTTTGAAAAGTAATCTCCAAAATGAACTGATGAAAAACATACCATTTTCTACACAAACTAATTAAAATAAGGCAAGGAATGACCTTTGATTGTAACAACAAAGCCAAAATGCCCTTGCTGAGAGAGCCTGGCGAATCTCTGTTGTGAAACACACATGCTTTCTAAATGATAGGGTTTGACTGTATTAAGTGTTGTTCAATACATGCATAGACATCCTGGGAAATACTCTCCTCCTCCCGTTCCCCAGATGTGCTCTGCGCAGGCAGCGCTCTGGCCGCGGGCAGGACGGAGCCTGGCAGCCAGGAGGGAGCAGGCAGGGTTGGGCTGGGTGGAAGCTGACACCCACCTGGGCTCTGTGAGACCCCACTGTGCCAAACCCTGTGGTAACAGAGCCTTCAGGGCTTGCTGGTGGCCAGCTTCCAGCTGAGAAAGGACCACGGGCTGCGAGCAGCACTGACACACAGCCCGGCATATGTTGGCTGAAATCAAACAGGCTCGCAAACCTCTCCACTTCTGTTTCCACAGCCCTTTACGGTTCCAGATGGAAATAACGAGGTCTAAATCAGGAAGTATGGCCCTTCTACCTTGTTTATTCCAATCAGTCAGGGCACACCAAGCCTTCTGAGGGATGCAGGCAAAAGCAACAGGGACATCTGCCGAAGTCCTGACACTTAAATATGCATCTGTATTATTTAGCTGATCTTGGAAACACTCCTAGCACTGCTCCCTGGATTTGTTTCCAGTAGCTATTTCTAGAATTAAAAACAAAAGAGCAGTCGGTTCAGCCCACAGCACGGCTGCTCCAAGGTTCAGACCTGAGATGTGGGCAGCTTCTTTCCCCAAGGGCGTTCCAGGAGGTGAAGCCTCCAGCATCCAGAGGGGGCACCTGAGCAGCTGTTAAGGAAACAATTACCTGTTGAAGCATGAGTGCCTGCTGCTGTTGGAGCAGGACTTGGAGTTGCTGGGGAGTTAGCACTTGTTGCTGGAGGATCTGCTGCATTTGCTGGGGAGTGATCACTTGAGGTGTCATCATAGCCACCGACACTGGAACCTGAAGGCCAAGAGGAGAGAAAGAGGGTCAGAGCACACTGCCACAGCTCTTGCAGCATCCCCACACCGGAGGAGCCCACTCCTGGCATCAAGGGGGCTGAAGGTGAGAGTCCTTACAGCCCACCCTGGCCGGCACACAGGTACTGACCGAACCTTCCCGGTGACTAAATTCCCCCTTTGCAAAACACTACTGGTTGGAAATTCCTTAAAGCAAGTAGTATGTTAAAGATTTATTTATTTTTACAAGAAGTCATCAGCTGGGTCCTTTCCCTCCCAGAAAGCCTTTGCCTTCTCTAGAGAAATCCAACAGCCAAATATCCCACGCTGATGGGATCTAGACCCTATTACGACAGGTTTTTCAGAAAACTGAAGGAAGGCTCAGTGATGTGAATAACAGCACTAGACTCCTATGCAATTTTTACAGAAAGGCCCTACCACGATGTCTTTACCATTCCATATTCACCCAGCATACAGATGTCTTCAATTCTTTCATATTATGTGAGATACCATTAAAAGCCGCTTTCCATGACATTTCAGTGACAAACAGCTACAGTGATGAACTTGATAGCATTTCATATTTGCAACTGTTAACACGTTTCTGCACGGGCATCTTTGCAAGGAACCTGTACACTGTATCTGAAAGGATGATGTCTTGTTCAGATAAAACACTGACATTAAAATGACAGGCTGTCTTGGCCAAGGTTACACAAATTGTATTCAAGCGGATACCTAATGACAATGCTATGAATTCTGCAAGCTTTCTAGAATGTAATTTAGCTATTCAAAATAATCACTGCACTTGTGTTTAATTTGCAGACTACATGAGAACCATTTTGTCAGTCCTAGTAATGCAAGAAGACTATTTCCCTAGAAACCCACCCCTCTACCCTCCACCCCAAAAAAGGAAAAGAAAAGGAGGGGAAAAAAACAATAGAGGAAAAGACAAAACCCATACGAGTTTTAACAGTAATATTGAAGCATCTTACTTTTCTATAGTTTTAAATCAAATACATGACAGCACAAAACTAAAAGCAGTAAAGGATATACTTTGCTAAAAAGGATCTCCTGTCATCTCATGTATTACAATAAAAGGTAATAATATGTTTAGCACTTTTTCCGTGAACCGCTTCAGAAAAAAATCAGCAGACAATAGCTGATCAGAAGATAAAGGAATTTAAAAAAAAACAACCCCGGTGTAGTAGTAAGCAAGAGAGAAATGCAGTATTAATTTTATGTAACATAATGTCTTAATATGCAGTTTATCTTGACTTTTTCACATGATTTGTCCTGTCATTTGCATAGCAAGCTCTCATTCCTAATTTCACAGTCATTATGCACTGATGTCCTGATTTCTCAGCATCACTAATCTTGATGAACTAAAAATGGTTCCTGAAGGTCAGACGCATGTACAGCGCACATCTCCCCGTGTTGTTGTGTACATGTCGTGTGCCAGGGCCAGGCGCTGCCTCCGAAACATTCGCCTGAGCAGAGCCCAGCGAGGGCTCGCACGCCCCTGACATCCCATTAATGCCGACATGGCAAGGTCCTCTGAGCACTCCCGCATCGCTGACGGGGTCTGGGCTGGTGAGAACACTGGCAACAGGAGATTTAATTACAGGACAAACACCAGAACCACCAAAACCAGTGGCCGTTCTCCCATTACAAGCGCCACATCCCCGTGCCTATGGGAAAGCCACCACCTTGCCACCCAGGACCAGCTCAGAGGCCACTGAGTCATCGGGACGGGTAATCCCATTAATTCAGAATATCTTAATCCGCAGTTTTTTAAAAACTTTTCTGGGAGTAGAAAATTATTTAATTAAATCCTGCCGTCACTATCTTCGCCCCAAGGCGTGACTCACCTTCATTATTCTCATCCCCAGAGAAGTTTACTTTACCCTGGGGTTTGTACTACCTCTCATTGAAGCTGGACCAAGCAAACAGAAGAGGAAGCATGTTCAAGTATGTTTTCTGTGCCCTTCTTGGAAGATAGACAAGACAAATACTCTTCAGTCAGATTTATGACGACAAGCGAGGATACAGACAGGAATAGGGTGGGGTGCTGTAAACCCTACACATCGGTGATTAATCCAAAGGGCCGCATTCTGCCGTCAGCTGGGCAGGGACAACTCCCATTCACTTCCATGGCCTTTCTGCACGTTTATCTTGGGACGGATCTGGCCATTAGGCCCTGTCTTTGAAAACTGGCCATGTACCTTCCAGTAACAAATCTCTTAGCTGCACACTCCTTGCTAGAACAGAAGCACTTAGGCAGAAAGAAAAAAAAAAAAAAAATCATGTATGTACTGCACACAGTCACGGAGTACAAGTACACAGAGTACAAGTTTGTGTTGGTCTGTCCAACTTCACTTTACCATCTGAAACCACATTTTCACACCACACCTGCGCTTCTAAAGAAGGTGCTGCCTTCCATTTATAAACACAGCTAACAGCCACATTTAGCCACGGCCTGTACTTTAGTTTATCACAAAAGCAACTTACGGAAACCTTGCACAAATAAATTCAAACGAACCAGAAACTATTGTGTTAAAAATTACAACACGCATCCCGGACGAGCGTGGGCACACACGTACCGTCTGAGGGACTTTAAATAGTTAAGAATGATGGCCTATATATCCACTCTCTTAACTCCCAACGTCCAACTTTTCCATGTAGCTAGTCCCTGGTAATACTAGGAATCAAAGGGCATGCAGCACCAGCAATAGGCTATTATAGCCCACACTTTATTACCCATTACTACCGAGGTCATTAGCGGTAAGAGTGATTGTACCGGTCTTAACCTATTGATCATTGTAACTACTATCATTTAATCCCGTGTTGAATGTCTGGAAAGCTGCTAAAGGCACACAAGAGAGAGTGCTTTAGTGATGAGAAATATAGCCAAAGCTTGGAAATTACACTTTGATTCATAAAATCTAGCCAGTGGTTTAAATCAATAGTATTTAAAACAGTCATGTAAGTTCCTAACTACAGCTCTCTAATATTTATGGGTCCCTTTCTGAGTGTATTCAGTCAAAACTAAACTTTATTTTAGATACTGTGCAATGTACTTTACATTATGTTAGATAAAAAATATTTATTTCTGATATTTTTTCTGATAGTAAGTGAAACCTAAACCAAGAGCTATAAATCCATTTTAGATTTCTATCTCTCAGATGTCAACTTAAATGTGTTGCCAAAAAAAATTACAAACCAACTTTAAAAATGACTTAACTGTTTAAGTACATGAAAATGAGCATGTTTTATGAGTTAACAATGAATCACAGAAGGCAGTCTATGAAGAACTAAAATAATTCTGTCTTACTGCCTTCAGGGAGTTGAAGTTCAAATTAAACTACTGGCAGATATATTTAAAGAATGCTAAGTTAGCATGCAGAGAAGGAATCAATCTTTTATTTTTTCTTTCAAGTTGTTTATTTCTATTCTGCACTTGAAACATGATTGTTGTTATTGATATGATTAATGAACTACTTTTGGTATTGTTGACTGATAACAATAGGGTGTGGTAGATACCCAGCTGCATGTAAACCTGGCAGCAAAGGTAAAAATACAGCTGCAATTTGGCTTTGGGACCTGTGCTAGTATGGACCTGCTGACATGCTAATACCATCAACGGCAAAAAATGTCTTTAATACTCACAATTGTCTTCGCTCACTGTTTCTCCCAAGGGTTTCTGCCTCTGCTCCTCCGCATCCCTCAAAGGCCTCCCAGCCCCACAGTCCCCTCTGAGACCCTCCCATTTCAAGCCCTAAAAACGCCCTATTTTGGCAAGACCGACCAAGGGAAACTTCCACAAACTTGGGCCAAGCTCCCCTTTAACTTCCCCACAAAATTACAGCAGGGATGCATTTGTCACTCCTCCACACAGCCCAGACAAGGGTCACGGGGATGAAAATGGTTTAGTCCTACTTAATCACCTCCATTCCCTCATTTTCGGTGATATTAATATAATTAAATAGTAGCTAAATAATTTCAAGTAGTTTAATCTTGTAAGAAGCAAAAAAAAAAAAAAAAAAAAAAGAAAAAAAAAAGAAAAAAAAAAGAAAAAGAATGCTATTTTCACACCCTGTGCCTCGGATGCTGGATACGGCTGTGGTCCTGTTAACTGTCAGCAGGCATGCATGGAAGATGGGGAGGATTTCCTTAATTTATAAAGAATAACTCTGCCAGAAAATCCTTTTCTCCTGCGATCTATGTTCGAACTTGATTTCAGTAAGCCCTCATACCAGGCACCTTGGATTTTCAAACAGCAATTCTTCGGTTAAAGATTTTGTGATAAAAGTTAAACGGAGCACAACAGCTGAACACAGAAAAGAACAACTTGCTGAGGAATATTTAAAAATACTGAACTACAGTAAAAATAGCTACAGCCAGGCAAAATCAAACAATGAACTTGAGCTGTCCTATTAGCAAGATATTATATGCAATATATTTAAAATGAAAAAAAAAAAAAAATCAGGCGAAACAATGCAAAACAGGGGAAGATCAAGCACTGACACCCCGGCAAGCAGAGAGACACGACGCCACAAGGTAGAGCAGAGACAAGGAGAATAAGAAGTGCTAAAGGCAGGCAGGACCTGCTTCCACCCTGAGACTAAAACAATTCCGACACAGTATCTCATCCTCCAAAATCCCAAGACAAAAACGCCGCTGTCGGAATTATTCACGCAGGAACTGCAGTGCTGGTTCATTATGCGAAATGGAACCTCACTTTTAGACTTAGTTCTTCTGCCATAATACAGCACAGCACATTAAGACAGGTAATGTTTATTATATTAATGTAAAATCTGCTAAGTAGTCTGTCATTAGCATAACTGTGCTCCCTGTAACAATACAACTCCCTATTATAAGGGGGGGAAAAAACCTCCTTAAAATTAAATTAGCATTTTATTATTATAATTTTGTTTATCATATTTTATCAGGAGTGACGATCTCCTTCTGACCTACAGAAAGCAGAACGATGGGCTCTGCTGACATTCCCTGGCATGTCAGGATGTCTGCCGTCTTCTGTATCCTCTTTTAGCTAAGGAAAAACGGGAATATTTTCGTATTTGTTTACAGAATGAAACATCTGATCTTATCTTCCACTTCTCATGCATACCAGGTTTCTCACTAAGTGCCAGGATAATTGTTTCTGCTATAATAAATACCCATTTAATTTGCATAAAAATATAAAGTTTACATAAATTAAATCCTCTCTACATCTAACATTTGTCAAATAGAGACTAAACCAGAACATACACACACACATCCAAATACCCCTTTAACAAGATGAGTGAGATTTTAAGCTTGTGATTACCTTCAGAATTTTTCACATATTAAGAAGTTACCATTTTTGTTTCCATCTCTAGCATGAAAGGAAAAATTATATAACCTGCTGTACATGGTTCCAAACAGTGGTGATTTTATAATGATACAGTTTAAAACTAAAACTAAAAAAAAAAAAAAGGAAAAAAAACTCGGCATTTTTTTCCAGAGTTTAGGAAAGGAAATGTTAGATCAACATATTCTGCCAAAAAAGCCTCAGATAAACCAAAAGCAATCCTGCTTAGAAACATCCAAAATACCCCTAAAGCCCTTAAAAACCCCTTAAAACCCTCTCTCCCAAACACCCTTAATATACTGAGAATGATCATGGTGTCAGACTCCTTACATCTGCGTATTAATTCATACATACATTATGGAGAGCTTAATTAAATAATAAAAGACCACGACTGAACCAGCAACATTTAATGTGCCCAGAATTTCACGTGAGTGAAAGGGAACTGTTATACAGAGGGGCTTTTTTTTTTTTTTTTACCTCCTTATGGCAGATTTTAAAGAGCTGCAACTCCCAAAAGATTTCTAGGAAGGATGAGCCCTCTCTACACGCCTGGCTATTTTCTCCTGCAAGAATCAAATCCATAGCTGCCTGCTCTTCAAACTCAGGGCATTTGAGATGACATACACCGTCGTGGCCAGTTGAAAAAAAAAAATTAGTGATTCTTGAAAAAAAAAGGAAAAAAAAAAAAAAAATTCCACCATGCTGTTTATTTCCCACACAAACCAGGGTTCTGCTTAAACACTCGGGTTGGTTTTGCCACTCTGGTTCCAAGTGACGCCTTTGTAACAGTTGTAAACTTTATTTGCTTAAAAATTCGCAGGTTTTCACACCTATGGCAGACACCTACAGCTGAACATCACAGCTAAGCACAACGGTGCAAATTAGATTCTAATGAGAAAACATCAGTTGCTTCTTTGACAATTTTGCCATTCACTGATTTACTTCTAATGAAGAAGCACTCCAACCAGCCAGCTCGCCGTGTTAAAAGGTCAAAGCACGTTCAAAAAAAATGCCTCACAAAATCAAGGCAAATGGGAAACCCATAAAGAAACCTTCTCATAAAGTGGTGTGGCAATTAGAGTAATTGTGCAAAAAGCCGTCTTCGGTAAAAAGTAAAAGAAATTAAGCTGCCACTACTGTAACAGGTTAGATGAAAATCAAAATTTAATGTATTCTCCCTTGTGTCGTCTTGTTTTGTCAAGACATCAAATAGAATTGGAAAGTACAAAATAACAAGCCCTTGAGAAATCACAGAAGCCGACCTTTTTGATGTTGTTGGTTTACCTTGTTCTCAGTTATTTGAACAATGATGTTTCAGATTTAAGGGCAAGATAAAGCTTAAAAATTAAAACCCGTTGTCAGTTTGGGGAGGAGGGGGTGTTGTCCCTCCCAAATAATAGAGCATCTTACCTAATCAATGAAGGCAAATCTGTCCAAAAACTAGTGCACAGAACAATTAGCAATTCCACTTATTTGCTGAGTATGTTCTATAACATTCATTCAACTTCAATACAGATCACAGACCCTCCTGCTAGTGCAGGCAACCGCGCTGGGAAGGTTAAAAAGAAGAAGAAGGGGAAAAAAAAAAAACAACCCAACAAGAAAAAAAGGCTGGGGCAGATATATTTGCCAGTGCTGCTTCTCTCCCAGTCACTACATGGCCACTTAAATCTGCAGGTGAGTATATGGTGGATTTTTTTTTTTACCCTTTGCTTTTAACTGGAAAGAGAAGCTGAACAAGTAAGCACCTTATAAAAACAAAACAGGACAGGACATTTTAACTGAACTGCAGCAAAGTAGTTTCCAGTAATGCAGTTCTGCTTTCAATAAAACAAACAAACTGCTTAAAACTAGCCAAGCCTTTCACCAAACAATAACAAATTTAGCTTATGGTGTCAGGACTTTCCCACAATCTAGTTTCGCAGGTGTTGATAAAACTACCCCTGCTACTGCTTTTCCCTAGCAAAGAGGGGAGAAAAACAACACCAGTAAGTTATCCTGCTACTGAGAAACCTTTACAGAAAGTAAATCCAAGTGCTGTGTCCTCCCAGCTCACGTTTGTCTACAGCAGCTCAGAAAAGACTAAGAAATACAGAGCAGAAAAAGCACAGGAGCTTTTGAAATTCCATCAACTTTTGAACACAAAAATCCTTCTCCCCTTACCTTTTTTCAGCTGCTGGAGCATGTAATCACAGACACAGAAACCAAGGCATTTTGCACTGAAATAATAATTTCAGGATTTTAAAAACAACTTCATTCTTGAGCAACAGCAGCGCTTGAGCACTGTCAGGTTAAAACGGTGCATAAAAATTCACTCTGACTGCCCTACCTCGCTTTCAATGCCTAAAAATCCATTTTACCCTTCTCCACACAACTGTTGCAACCCTTTTCTTCCTTGCACACAACTAAAACCAACTCAGCTCGCGCAGACATCAGAGCCCACCGTCCATCAGTGCAATCATCCATCTGTGACGCATTGCTGTGGCTCTGCCCTGGGGTCTGATCGCTGCTCACACCCCAGCACCAATTTCAGCTTAAGTGGGGTGAAGAGTTACACTCCTAAAACTTATGCAGGGCTCCTCCAGCCCCAGAAGAACGTGAGGCACCCACACCTTCCTCTGAGCACTGAGGTCCCTGCAAAGACAGCGCAGGGATTTCACTTCTCCCCTGTCAATCCCATTGTATTTATGACTTCTCTTTAGTTCAGCTGAGTGACTGGTCAGAGCATGTCTCAGAGCTTTTTTTTTTTTTTTTTTTTTTTTCCTTTTAAAGCAAAAATAACACTGCTTAGAAAAGGGAGGGCACAATGGCACGGCACAGTAAAGTGAATGTTAAACAAGACTCAGAAAAAAAAAAACAAACCAACTGTAGCAAACAAAAAAAAAATTTCAAAGCAGCCCTTCCTATCATAAGCTTTCTGATGATTTATGGTTTACCAACTCAGCAAGGTTACGCAACAGTGCATGCCTTTAGATGCATTATTTGAGTCAGTTGAGATTTAATTAAGATCACAGCCTCCAAAATCCCTGTCAAATGAAAATTCACAGAAGACAATACACTATATATCCTCATGCAGATAGTCTCCATTCCATGCTCTGGAATAACATAAGTTAATCCTCGTTTCTATGGTGGCAGACAAAAGTTCACTAATTTTGTTTTCTTTTGACACTTGTGTTGTTTTCTGTTTTATGCCATGAGATCATTCCCTTTTGAGAGGGGAGGGGAGCTGATATAGGGGGAGAGGAGGGAGAGCAATATGTCTGAATATGGCAGCAGATGTATTTTGACATTCTCACAGCTCTGCTGTGATGTCATCAAGTTTTCATATAATTAACCCCTGCCAGTAAGAGCATCCTTTCATGACATCTGTCCATTGGGAAGAGGAGGAAGGAGTCAGGGAAAAAAAGCAGGAAAAGTGCCTCGGTCTTGCTCTCACACTAAAACCAAAAATCAAAGAAAATTAAATTAAGGCTACAAAAGAGCATTTACATCTTCTTTCTGTATCGGTGACTGGCTTTCCCCAATTCATTATCTGCACCAGCTCGCTCCTCACCTCCGAGGTGCTCTGAAACCACACGCCACGGACGCCCAGCACATCCCCAGCGCCTTCTCCTCCTGATGGTCCTGGTGCAGGGGAATCCCTTTACTCTAAAATCCAGTTCCTCTATTTGCTGAGCATCAGCACGTCAAATAAAGCAATATTTCTTACAGAGAAATTGCTAGAACTTTACCTCATTCCACCGTATTCCTATTTGCATTATCTTAATATCTGCTTGCTTATCTCATGGTTTAGAAATGACAGGTGCTAGCGGTCTTTTGTTTGACAGGCCACTACACAAATAACTGTCTTGCCTGAAAGGGCTAATGCACTACTAATGAACAATAAATCAACTTTGATTATAAAGTGTCAGACCAATCAGTTTGCAGCTCAGCTCTATCACAGTCTAGGCCAAGGCAGCTACTCTGTTCAGGCAGGACTCGGGTTTCATCTCTGCAACCTTATCAATGAAATTTTTTTTGGACGTAGCCACAGGAGATCACTGAAAGCCCTCTGACAGCAGATTTTTCCGCTGGCTGCGAGGAGAGGACAGAGCCTGCTTTTAGAGACTTCCTAGGCTGCTACTACAATAAATATACAATCAACAAAAGCCATTTCTTTACCAGACAGAAGCACACTCTAATGACATACGCACATGTGCACATGTGTTGCAGCCGTGACTTTTAGAAGCGAACAGAAATGCCTTTCAACTTGGTGTAAAAGATGTGCGAGATGCCTGAAAGCTCGGCACATTAAACACACTTATGAGGGGTTCGATCTGGTAAATAATAATTTAACCGCTCCGGGGGGGGGGAAAGGAAGGTAAAGAGCCTCCTCGCCTACTACAGCTACTGCACACGCACAAGGCATTCCAGGATTGGGCCCAGGTGCATCAGGCATGAGAATCAGCTGTGATCCAATTTTAAAAAAAAAAAAAAAAAAAAAAAAAAAATTAACATTTCGGTTTATTTATAAAAAGGCAAACTAGCGCGTGCAAGTCACTTTTTTTTTATGAGAAATAAACTTCAGCGATTTATTGTAGTTCACAACTCAACACTCACTGCTAGAATAAATCCAACCGTTTGGTTTTCATAAACAGATCTTGGTCGCCCCGAATGATTCACACTTCCTGCCACCGAACTTGTTTTTATTTAAAAATATGAAATGGTAGCGTGTCGAACGCCGGCACACGCACCGAGGCGGCTGTGCCGCGTTACCGAGGGGCTTTTCCCCGCCACCAGCAATAAGGACAAGGCACAACTGTTTTCGGAGACAAGCTGGCTTAGAAGGAGTTAATTCCAGGGAGGAAGAGTGTATATGCACTTTGCTCTAAACTTACCACCCACTTCCTAAGGGTTCCCTCCTCCCCGCCACCACCACCCTCGAAATTTCGGCTCACTCGCACTGCAACGCTGACACCGAGCCCGGCTGCGCCGAGATCCCGTTACATCCACTTCGCCGGGGTTCACAGCACCAGTCAATTTCAAAAACAAAGCTCACTCACTTATTTCCCCCCTGGTAAACTGACTGGCGAATCCATTCAGCGATCCCGCTTCCTGACATTTAAACCCGACGCTGTGTTTTATCCAGCTCCGTACACTTTCCCTCCTTCCTCGCTCTTCTTCCCAACTCCAGCGCTGCGGCACAGCCCGCCCCGGCTCCGCGCACCCGCGGCTGTCACGACAGGCGCCCGGCGACGCGCTCCGCTCATCACTTCTCAAAACCCCGCGGCGAGTCGCGGGGCGCACACGCTCGTCCCTGCCTGCCTCCCTCCTCCTCCCGCGGAGGAACCGGGACCGCGCGGCTCCTCCAAGGCCTCCGCGGCTCTTTCCGCCACTTTCCGCGGGCCTCCCGCCTCCCGTTCCCCCCCCACACCCCCCTCCCTGCGGGGCACCCACCTGGGCGGCGGCGGGCGGCGTGCGGCGCGCCGGGCCATGGAGCGGGCTGGCGGAGCGGCGGGCGCGGAGCGGTGCGGAGCCTCCGCGGGCGCGGGCGGAGTGCGGGGCGCGCTGCTCGCGGGCTGCCGCCGCCGCGCCGCCACCCGCGCGGCCCCGCCCTGCGCCGCCGCGCACACCCCGCCCCGGAACGGGGCGCCCCGCGGGCCGCCCCCGCCCCCCGCCCGGGCACCGCCGGCTGGACACCCCCCCCCTTCCCCACTCCGGACCCCGGCGCGGCCGCGGGGCGGGGGAAAGAGCCGGCACGGCGCGCTGGCGGCGCCCCGGGGGAGACTCCCGCCCGCCCCGCAACTTTCTGCCGCGGAAAAGTGGCTGCCGCTCTCCTGCTGCGTGCCCCGACAGCTCTGCCGAGCGGCCTCGGGATTTCGGTATCGGAAAACGGCAGGGGGAATAATAAACAACCGTAAGGTTGCCTCTGACGGGAGTTTGCTCTAAAACGGGCAGAGCGGCCGGCCTGCGGAGGGGAGCATGTCCCCTTCTTCCCTCGGCCGCGCCTGGGGGAGCAGCGGGACCCCCGTGCGCCCCTGCCAGCCCTGCCCGGGGACATCCACGGCCACACGGATCTAAGGCAGCGAGCTCTGTGCACCCCAAGCCGCTTTGTTTGGGTCTGGGGCGCCTCTCAAACGTGGGGTACGCTTCACTCAGAATAAGCTTCACAAACTGGGGTGGGAGAGCTCCAAAGAAATGCTCGTCCAGACTTCAGCACCCAAACTCGACCCCCTGTCCGTGTGCTCTCTCTAAACACTGGGATTGACGGAGACCTGGTGCCCTGTTTTCCCTTCCCCAAAAAGCTCCCATCGATAGCACATGCTGAGTTGGATCCCACAGAAATCATCGAATCCAACTACTTCATCTCAGCAATATTTGGTAAAATCTCTCCCCCCCTATTTCAATTACTTTTTTTTTTTTTTTTTTTTTTTTTTTTTTTACATTTTCACATAGTTTCTGAAGACAAAATTGATGCAGAGAGTAACTCCTCAGTTACTTCACGCTCAAGTACAAGAGCAGTCAGAAGCTGCCCTACACCATTCCCAGCAGAATCTCCCGTTATTTGCAGGAGTCGGGGCTGTCAGACAATAGCCCCATTAGTGATGCTGCTGAAGAACCTCACAAGAAGCAAAGACAAAGGATCCAATTTACTGACAACTTGTGATCTGATGTTAAATGGGATGCGATACGGATTGCTTTCCACCCTAAAGTGTTTTCATGTCATATAACAAATTTATTAATGGGATTTTTTTCAGGTCACAAAAATGTGACCCCACCCTCTTATGAATATTTAATAAGGGACTAAGGGCATCTTTTGCAAGACCCTAAATCTGCCAGAAACAGCCTACATGAATCAGAAAGTGCCTGCCTCTTAAAGGGGCAAGGATGCCCTGAGCAGGTCAGGATTTATCCGTGTTCTATCTGTGCAAAGTCAAGCACACACGTACACGCACTCCCCCCGACACACTGGGAGCTCAGCAAGAACATAAACCATAAAGCATGCAACGCGCTAGTAATAATTATCACCTGTGCTTAAGAGAAATCCTTCCTGTCCTGGACTTCAAAGTAATCTCGAGGAACTTGGATTGCTTTGGGAAATATACGACAGAATACACAGACTTAAACTTTTCAACAGTTCTCTTGCGGACTACCTCCTCCTTCCTGCTGTATTTCTAAGAGCATTGCTGTGGCAGCATTCCCAACAGCTCCGGCAGCGAAGGAGCAGCGTTAGAGAGGCTCTGAGCGTTAACACCCCCCGACCAACTCTGTAGCCAAAATGAGCAGGGGCCTGCATGTCCCTGTTGGGAAATCTTTGGACTATCTTGTCTTCCTCAGCAGAAACTTCTCACCCACACAAGCCTCCATCCTATTCTCACATTATCAATTCTTATTTTCCAGTATCACTATATCCAGGCACACAGAGCTCAATCCAAGGCCAGTGCCCTCCTTCTGCTCTGGTCACTGACTGATCACATGCCTGTGAGCCAAGCTCTGCATTACCCTATTTATAAAAAAAAGGGGGATTCTATGAAGCTTACCACTTTGCTCAAGGCATTTATCTTCTTTCCAGGGGCAAAGAAAAAGTGTAATGTGTCAATGCAAGCCCAAGGCGGTGAGAGCTACATGTGAAGCAAAAGCGCAGTGCTGACTCTGGCACTGACAATTCTCCCCAGCCTTGGGCAAGTCACCTAGGAATTGTTGTGGTTATAGTTCTTTTCTAATGTCCCTGATGTTGAGGATGTGTTCTTCACTGAGAACTCAGTCTGCAGTGTTTCTGGCCTGGCTTTGAAGTGACCTGTACCATTTGAAGGCAGTCATCGGCCTCGACTTCTCTCCCTCCTCCTCTGCAAAACGGGGATAATACGACTTGTTTCAGGATCTTCTCTAGACCAGTATTTGCAAAACACTTTGAAAAATGAAAGGTGCTGTCTAAGCACTGAGTGCTGGCCACAGAACCTGCAAGCCGTATTTTTAAAGCGTTTTATATCCTTTCATATAAAAGCTTCATACCTGCAAGCTCAGCCAACATCTGCTCCGGGCTAAAAACTTCAGCCTTAGTAACAGAGATGGTAGCACTTGTTAAGTAAGGTCACCATGAAATATAATGCATTTCTAAGCCAGCAAAATATTTTAAAAGACGAAGAAGAACCATAAACTCCCACTTTAATTCCATTCAATTACAAAGAGTCATCACAGACAGAGACCATCAGACAGGGATGTTCAAAACAGAACACATAAAGTAATACATTAAAAATAACTGGGAGAGAGCATGGCAGGCTAGATGCCTATTTGGCACCGTGTGCTCGTGGGATCTGATCCATATTAGGTGGTGGTATCCTTCACCTAGGTGAAAGAAAATAATCTCTGGATACTAAGCTCTAAGGTCCAAGTGAGAGGAATGGATCACCAATTATGACAAGTAGAGTGGAATAAATGATTTTGCTCTGCCCTTATTTTACATGTACACTTTATTCACAGATTTTGCAGGTACCTATCCAGCTGAGACCACGGACTTGCCTACAGAAAAGCCACTTGCCTACAGCAAAGCCTCAGCCTGCAGGGCAGGGGAGAAAAAAAGAAAAAGACAAGACATCCACAAAGGGCAATCTTCCCTAACCAGAGTCAACCTGCCCCAAACGAGTCAGTTTTATGCCCGGTCCTAATACGAGGCAATTTCTACCTAAAACAGCAATACATCTGCACTTAATCCTCGGGATGTTCTCCTGGGCAGGCATGGCCAAACAGGTCCCACTTTATGCTCTGGCAGCTGGTAGTGGGCCAAATCCTGTGCCCTGCTTCCCAAATAGAAATTTGGGAGTAATCCAGCTGAATTTAGGCGCCAGTGCTGCCGTGGCACAGAGGAGCCCACCCGCCCAGTGGGGCCACTCCAAGCCTGGCAAAGGCAAGTGCCAAACCAGGCTGCTCAGCACTTGGACTGGAGCCACGGGCCGCTTGAAAAGCAAACTGCTGTTTGCAGTTCTGAGGGAAAACGGCCGTCTCGGATACTATTCCCACTCCTGGATCCCCAGGCCCATTTTTGTGGGGTTAAATCATATTTTCCTGTTTTGAGAATGCTTCATTTTCCCTTGTTGATGTTTGAAAGACCTACAAAAACAAATGGGGAAAACAACTGACTAAACAGGAAACGGTGAAACTTGCAACCCACAATGTGCTGAGAAAAAAGACAAAAGTAAACAGTTTTTTTGGGTCATTTTTAATAATCTCAGCTAATGCCCTCATGGTAAAATATCTTCAGGCAGAAATGTGATTTTTAGGCTGATGGTGTCTAATGAAACAGAACGCCAAAGCAATTAACATTTAGGTAAATCCTTGTGTCTCTGTTACTCTTTTTTTTTTTTTTTATGTGAAACTGTCATTTTTCTTACTGGCCCTGCAAATTCTGCATGAACAAGGCTCTTTAAATCCCCTCAGTGTTGTACAATGGTTTAAATTTCACTTCATGGCATGCTTTAAATTACCATTCACATCTTCATTTAATGCATCATTTTATAATGCCAGTGTTACTAGTTAATTTATATATACACAGCAGGATGTGTCAACATTCAGGTGAGTTATGAATATGATTGTACAGGAGTTATGGAAGACATTTCAGCAAAATTATGGTTCCCTCTAAACATAAAAATATTAATAATGAATCAGACATCACAGGTAAACAACAAATTTTATATAATTGCTTCCCCCCCCATGCTTCTAGATAAATAAATAAATAAAAATGGCATCATTTTTGCTCTGCATTCATATTTGATTGATCTTAATAAATTGCCATCTCCTTTCCTAATAAACTGTAATCTCTTGTTTCCGCCACAAAGTAAAATTTATTAGCACACTCTTCTACCAGCAGGTCTGCATCACTCACAACACAGTGTGCAAATTGTTCCAAGTATGCTTGGGCATTATTCATAATTTATTTTTCTGCCCCAAAGTACACAATATATTGAGAGGTAATCACCACTAACTGTTCTCAGTTACTTTCCTTAATTATGTGAGATGACATTTATGTCACGTACAGTAGAGGAAATGCTGCAGTTTCCACCGAAACTCCATTTTTTTTTTTACTGCCATGGGTTGAAACACAGTGTTCACACAGAGAAAACCTTCTTAGGACAGGAAAGACTGGAGGTGGTATCTGGTAGGAGATGGGAACACCTCCACTTGAAAAGAACAAGCCCTGTCTACCAAAATAACCCACTGGGCATGACAACAGCGATGGCTCCGAGAGGAAAAGTAGGTGTTTTGTCGTGATGTTAAAGTTGCCATGGTAAGAAAAAAAACCCAGAGAATAAAACATCAACAAAACAAATGTCAATCAAACACATTTTTGCCTGTTAAGTATTAACCAGTGAACTCCTGGCCACCCCAGATCATCCCCTGCCCAGTGTCGCGGTGAAGGCAGGCGGGTGCTGGGGGCTGGAGCTGCCCCAGGTCCCCAGCTGGGTGTTTGGGGCTGGATCACCCCAGTTTGGGTCAGGTGTGGAATGCAGTGCTGGAAGCACTGCCCTCTCCTGGTAATATGCCTCTCTCATCAGGAGACTTTATGCTCCACCTCACTCACAAAGGATCCTCTTCAAAGAAACAGGTCTGCTTCCACAACAACCCAAGGGACACACACGAACGTATCACCAGAGATATAAATTAAAATAAAACTGATTAACTATGGGTCCCTTTAGGTAACAACACCTATCAGACCATTGTGTTCACAGTCCAGGAGTGCTGAGATCTGTATTCTGGTACTCCTGTGAGAACACCCTCTATCACCACTGGGCACTGTCCTTTTTCACTCACTCTGTTGGGAACATGCATTAGAGTATTTTCAATATATTTCAATAAAACACCTTCTTAGCATTAATGGGCCACTGTTCCCATTTCAGTGGTCCCCAAGGTTTCATGATACAGTTTATTTAGCTGGCTCATAGTTCCAAGTTTTCTTCCAATATTCAAAAGCTATTTTTAATTTTTTTAAAGAAGGCAGTCAAGGGAAGAGCTTTTTCTCTTTTTAAAAAGCAGAACAGTTAAGTTGATACAGGCAACAAAACAGTTCAAATTATTTCTTTAAGAGGTGTTTAGTGAACAGCCCTCATGGCTAGATAGGAATGCACAGAAAAGCCGTGACACTCCTGGTCATACAAAGGGATGGAGTTTGGAAGCAGGACTGGGATCTCTCCTCCTGCGAAAAAAAAAAGCACTGTGACTCCAGGAATCAAATGCATCTAGAAAAAGAGCTTTTTAGGAAGCAGGGCTTGGTGAGAATGCATCCTAATGACCACCAACCACCCTGTGATGCCACAGTGTTCTTCTCTTCCTCCTCGCTGTCTCTGGGTCAGGAGCATCCCCTCACTAAACCTGGCAGGATGGGGAATGGGAGGGGAGGAGGGGGTGGTGTTGCTTTGGGAAAAGAAGACTGCGGGGCAGGAGAAGCCCCAGGCTCAGCACAGCCATCCCCTGGCCTTTGGCCACGTCAGTCATTCTGATGGTGCACATCTGGTTTCACACGGGCGAGAAGCAGGCGGCCGTGCTGGCTAAGCAAACAGCCCAGCCACAGGACTTTGCTCTCCGATCCCTCGGGGTCATCCCACCGGCTCACAGTCCTTTGTGCATCACTAAGCAGGGCTCACTCTGTGCTCTGGGCTCTTCCTTTGTACTTCACTTCAGCCCTTCACAGCGCAATGCCACCATCTATCACTTCATTCCAAATAAACGGGCCCGAACTTAACTCAAGGACAGGGTCTTCCCCTCCTGCTTCCCTTCTCCAGAAAAATGCAGCTCCTGTCTGCAAGCAAGGGTTATGACCCATCAACATTTCCTATCAAAATCCAGCTGCTGCTTATGCCAATCCTTTCCCCTCCCTGACCCTGATCCACAAGAAAAGAGAGGATGCTGAGAGGCAGCAGGTCTTGGAGCTGGAGAGGATGTGGTGTTCTCCCATCACGGCAAAAGATAAACCAGTAAACAAAATAATTTTTCCGTGGTCCCTTAAAGACAAAAGAAATTGGCTTCCTGTAGCAAGAGGAATCCCTCAAATGCATCTAAAGATTTTGGGTTGGAAAAGCACAGACTTGCTGCAAAGCGTGTGAGGAATCCTACAAACACTGATCTCTGGAAGGGGATCACAATTCTCTGCCCTCAGATGCAGCCACTTCTGGGGTGAAGGGTGGCAGCAACTTCACCATACAGAGCCCTGAAGGAATGCAGGACACCTGAGGCACCAAATCCTTCACTCGAATGAAATTGCAGGGTGATTAAGCAGAGAGAATGTATCTATCCAAACTGTAATTTGGCGAGCACAATGGATCTAACACCCCTATTCTTGGGAGAAAAAAAAAAAAATAAGTACTGTATTTGAAGTTCAAAATCTAATTAACTGTTTGAGAAAAAGAATTCTGTTTTTAAAAGAAAATTCCTAACAATTTAAAGAGAATTAGTGCCAAAGTTTTTGAAGAACCGCATAAAATGGTATGAAAAACGTATGATATTGTAATAATAGGAATGACTGGATTTACTCAAATGTTCCTTATACCTTATAATGCAAGAATAAAATACAGTGTAAATCCTTCTATCTACGTAAGTTCCCTGTACAGAAAAATCTCTCCTTTAACAGGTTTACACCTTTAACATGTATTAGTTTGGAAAAGTCCTAGGGTATAATTACACATCTTGGCTTGGCACATTAATAGCCGTTCCCTTCATTTACTGATTTCTTTTACTGGTCAATTTGCTATTTTACTACATTGCTCTTACAGCTTGGCTTCCCCCCTGTGCTGGGAAGGGCAGAGGGGCCGAGTTGGCTACGGGCTGTGTGTGCTGCCTTGGGGAGGCAGCTTTTGATACCTTGATCCCGGCCATCTGCACGCACGATGCTCGTCTGGGATGTGGCATTTGCGTCCAAGTTTGCCAACAAGCTGCAGGTCAAAGGCAGAAGTACTCGGAGCTGCCCTCACTTCCAGGAAAATCTGTGCAGAAATACATTCTACAGGCCCAGGAGAGAAGGAGCCAAGCAGGGCTCCCCCAGAGCTTGGTGCCACCTTGCTGGTCTCCCTCCAGTGCCCCATAGAGCACCAGCTGCTGCTGCCCAGGCTCCTGACCCCGTGTCCTTCCCCACGGCTCTTCCTCACAAATCTCCTCTGCCACCTTGCATCCCTCAGCTCCTTCCTTGCTCCAGGCTTTTGCTGTTGTCCCAGGTTTTGCTCTCTGCTCCCCTGGAGCTCCATTCCTCATGCTCCTCCTCACCTTCTTTCTCCCTATGGCTTGAGAGACTTGGAGAGAAGTTCACCTAGCTCCATCACGCACCTGGGAAAGGACCATTTTCCCTGTGATGGAGAAGGGACACGCCTAATGATCTATGCTCCCTGTCTCCACAGGTTGCCTTCGCATCTCTCGGCTCCAGACTCGCAGCAAAGTTCACATTTGCTAAGCCTCTGTGCAGTTTCTACAGGTTTTCCGACAGTTTAAGGGTTTTCTTGTGTTATAGCGGAGCCATTCTGTTAATGGCTTCTCAGCACTGCCATTATAAACCAGAACTTTTCAGGTGTTTATTACTCAGCTTTAAAAATTGGCTCTACGCTGAAATTTGGCAAACAAAGTGTCAGCCTAGGAGAAAATTTTATTTTTTGCCAATTTTATACCCTAAAAAAAAAATGACCCCATTTTGGCCTCCATAAAAACGCAGCTTTTGCTACCTCAATGACACTGGTGAAGTAACAAGTCAATATTGTAATAGTGCCAGCAGAACTGAGTGATTTAATGCCTAAAATTGCTTTGAAGGTGAAGAGTGCTATTGAGCTGCTAATTATTAACTATTATTACTGATCCTGCCGCACAACAAAGATGCAAACAGAAAACAGAGGGAATATAAGACATCACTGGGTAAACAAGGCAGAATTGGAATGAGGGTCCAGCGCTGAACACGGAGGAGCTGGAAAACAGGGGTCAGGAGCCCCGGCAGGGTGGGATCCTCCAGCCAGCGCAAGAAGAATGAACTGATATGGAAATATTATTTTTCGTTTTCCAGGACAGTATTTCAAACACAAATAAAATACAAATGACATAGTGTAGCTTGCTCCATGCCAAAGCTAGCAACGATGTGGGATCAAAATCAGCTCTAAACTAGGCTGAACAGAGGTCAGTAGGAACCGCATATTGCTCAGCTGAAGCCAAGAGAAACTCTGCCATTTAATCCAGTGTGTAGAAGACAGCCTTGAAGGTGCTGAGGATGGGTGACCTCTCCTCAACTGCCCAGCAGCCAGACATCCACACAAGAACAGGCTGGGAAGTTTAAAGACCCCAAAAGACTTACATCCTCCAAATCTTCAGGATTCTTTCAAATCCTGTATATAGGGGAACAGTAGTATCTGAATCACACAGCCCAAAATCTGACCTAGGTTGATCTGACTTGGCTGTATGGAGGGATAAGTAAGCCATCTCCACTCTGAGCATCTCCAGCCACTCACACCACTGTGTCACCTTCTGAGGGGACCGTGGCTCTGTAACAGAAAGGTGACAGAGTGAGTTATTTCTTCTTTGAGGGAACAGTGAGGACCAGGAGTTGAGTGAGGCCAAGGCACGCTGCCATTTGGAATGTGCTGTACCAAAGCAGCCATGAAAAGTCACCGGGGCTGCTTTCAAACACAGTAAAAAAGAAAAAAAAGAAAACCAACCCAATTTATCTTTATGGAAACTTTCTGCTTGTCTAAGTGGCAGCTATTTAAATACAATTAACAAGCAAATGATTTTAAAATTACAATACATTTAGTAAGGCAGCATCACAAACAATTTGCATCTCATTAAAGCGTTTGAAGCTGCAGAATCCACCTCCCAAAAGGGCTGCAGATCAAATGGGAAACTCAGTCACACTCAACAGCTTCTGCCCTGTCCTGTGACTCCAGACACACGGCAGGAGGACAGCAGAGGGGGGGCTCAGTGTCCAGCTGAGCCCCTGGCTGGGCCAGCCCCGTGGGGAGTTCTGGCCACGGCTCTCGACACAAGGACGGATGCCACAAGCCACAGCCTTGCTGGAAGTGGGTGTAAAACAAGGAAGGAAGGAAGGAAGAGGGTGTGTGTGCCTGCGTGTGTGCATGTGGGATGGGCACTTTTTAATATACATTCATGAACAAAGAGTTTAAAGAGATTGCAAGCTATTTACTCAGCTCTCTATATAATTAAAAGTTTATAGATTACACTGCCACAAACCTTCCGAGATTGCTGCCGGGTTTGGACACACATTAATTCCCAGGAGCCTCCTGCAGAACAATCCCATACCATGTGCAGCAGGAAAAGCCTCAAAGAAGCAACAGTTTTAAATGCTTCCACTTCACTTTCAACCGTGATTTACTGTGGTGCTTCCATTTAACCCGGAGGATTGAGCAGCACTTCCCAGATCACAGATCACCTTCCCTCGTGCCTTTGGCTTCCTTTAGGAAGCCAGGCTGATGTGCCAAGCCCTGCTGGATCCGTTCTAGGATACAGGCTTTGCTAAGCACAGCTCCAAACGGGTACCTGTGTGGGTACTGCTGGTTTTGCTGTCAGTGCAGCTCCTGCCATATAAGACCCTTCTGCTGCAGCCCATGGAGGGGAGTGACCTGGCAGGAGGCTGGTGGGTGGGAAGGAATATACACAAGAACTCTACAGGTGATGCATGAACTAATTCCTAGGGGAATGAGGAATGCAGCTAAACAGCCTTAATTTCACTTATCAGGAGACTTGAAGGTGAGGGATATCCACAAGAGAGAATGTCCCTGAATCAGTCACTTCTCACAACAAGCCTCAAGTGCCGACACTGTCAGCACTGACCTACACTCCAACCACACCTTTAACCCAAAAGCTTGCTCCAAAGCACTGCCCAAACTGAAAAGGCACAGACAACACCTTCCCTAGAGTTCAGCACAAGCTCTGAAACAACCTTTTACTTGCTGTGCCTCCGACTCCAGGGGCTGTGGAGCTGCACGTGACAGTTGTTTAACGCTGCGCAGCACAGTTACACACAGCGCTGGCAGGGGAGAGCGAGAAAAGAGTTTACAATTGAATCTGCGCAGGAAATTCGGCTAAGTTGAATTATCCATTTGGAAGCTGGCCAAAGGCTGGGACTACTCCCAGAAGAAGCGACCGGTTTTGCTCGTCCTTTGAAAGGCAGCACCTCTGAGCTGCTCTTACGGGAGCAGGGCCAGCACATCCTCTGTGCTCCTCCTGGCCAGGGAGGCTTTCCTGGGATCCAGGGGTCTTGTCCTGCTGCTGAGAGACCCGTCAGTGGTGACAAGGGGCTGAGGGCACTGATACCCTGCAGCATCTCTGCAAGGGGGGTGGCAGCTTCAGCCAGGGAAGCCCAATAAAAAGTGAGATGGAAAAAGGAGTAACAAAAACTAGAGGTCAAAGCAAACCAGTGATCATCAGGTGCATTCACTGCTCTGGGCAGTGCACTGCACACCAGAGAAGCTCCAGAGCTCTTTGGATGGCTCCTAGGTCTCTCCATCCCTGGTGTCGTCACAATCAGCGTGTGTCACCCCAAAACTTCCTGCCCAGAGATGCCACCAACTATTGACACAGGCCTCATGTGCTTCTTTTTCAGACCTGTGGTTTTGTAGTTTGTCAAAACAGGATACTATTTAAATTTAAAATGCTACGATTTAAACAAAGGTGAAATAGTTACTGCTGTTTTAGCAACCAGACGTCAGGCTCTGCTCAAGCACACACTTTTTTTTGTTTTTAAAAGACCTCAGTCCGCTTTGCCAGCACACTCTCCCTGCAAACCTGGATGCGAAGACAAGTGTCTAAGCAAAACAACACTCACTTTCTATGAATTACTGAACATGTGTAATTCATTTATCTCTAATATTGTGCTAAACTCAGCTCCAATTAAACAAACGAAAACACCTGCTTAGCACACATAGATCTTTCCATACCTCAGGGGAAGACACATCAGTGTGCTCTGTAGTACAATCTGGCTCAGAAGCCTACACTAACAATGTAAAGCTGGGGTTTTTCTTTTTTTCTTAAATGCACATAGGCAAGGAGATTAAAAAACAAAATACAGACGGAGATTTTGGGGATGGAGTTATTTGTGTTTGGCATTTCTCTCTATAGCACGTGCAGTTCTGTGATGTTTAAGTGCTCACTGGGGGCTTCTCATGGGCAGCTGCACCTGAGGGCATGCATCACTACAGGGAAAAAAAAAGTGGGATAATGAAAACTTTAAAACACACGTAACTGGCCTCAGATATTATGATACTGTAAAACTACCAAGGAGACCTCGTGTTAACAAATTTATTGAGCTGGGGAGAAGACGTTTCCTCTTCTTGCTCTCCTTCTGGACCACAGGCATCCAGCAGCTCCATGGGACATCCCTGTTGTCCCCCCACATCGACGGGTCGGAAACACAGCGACACACAGTGAGAATCGCAGTGACACACTGACCAGGGTCACCCCAACACGGGGGCTGAGACCACCCCCAGGAGCCCAGACATCCCAGCAGCAGGAATGAGACGTGGCCTCATCTGACACACGTTCTGGACCGACACAGGGGTGTCCTTTTGGGGGTGCCTTGGGAAGAGGGGTGCCACGGTTTGGGAGCCCGGGGCGCTTGGCTGGGTGCAGCAGCTGCCATCAGCAAAGCCTGCAGCCTGCCAGATCCCCTACACTTAACTCATTTCCTATTCTTTACTCACTGCCTGCAGACAATAAGCTGTCAATCAGATCCCCAGCAGAACATTTACAATTATCTTCCCTCTCCTGCACCTCAGCATGGCCCTGTGTGAGCAGCTCCATCCCAAACTGCTCGCACACGAGCCATTTGCAACTCTTCTGTCGCCAAAACTGCCCCGACTCGAGAGGCGGGCGAGGAAATTGAATTTCCTTGTGTTTTCATATAAAAGTACTGCGGTGGCAAAGCACAGAAGCAAAAGAGCAGGCTTCCTACAGGTGTGAGGCAAAAGGAACCAGGAATGGAAAACCTGCCCCAGTAATTATTACAGTATTCTGGGCAAGGACGAAGGCTGTAACTGCCTTTTTTTTTTCTTTCTTTTTTCTCTCTCTTTTTTTTTTTTTAAACAAAATCAAAGTTACAAACTGAAAGAGTCTTTTAAAAATATTTTTGCTTTGTTTTTCTTCCCCTTTTTTATTTAGGACAGGGTGGTCACCTCTGCTCACTCCTGCAGAATTAGCAACAAACCACCACCACCACCACAATTTTGCAGCTGGCCTTGTGACCATTGCTGAGTTCTCCCAGAAGAAATTGGTTTGTTTTTCCTCTGGGTAGACACAGCTGAGTGAAGGACTCAAAATGAGCACACTTTCCAAGTAAAAAATAACAGTGATGCAAGTCAGAACCATACCTTCCCTTGTAGTGGCAGTTGCTGACAATGTGATTTAAAAATATCTGAACTATGCTCTGCATGATGTTAATGCTCCTACTCTAGAGAGAAATCCCCAATACCTTCGGGGCACTTTCCAAACACTGAAGCCTGAGAAACTGTCCAGGATGGGCCCATTCCTAATAGCACTGAAATCACTGCCATTGCTAAATTAGGAGAAAATCCGTACAGTCATCACTCACTGCACTGTGACTTCACTGATTTTCTGCTCCACTGTCTGCTCAAGGGTCAGCATGGTTAACGGTGAGGAGAAATTCCCTCTCCTATTAATTGATCTGGACACATCTTTGATGGCTGTCAAACAGAAAGGTAACTAGTGACATTATGGCTTTTTTTTTTTTTTTTTTTTCCTTTTTTACTTTTTAACTCTTGCACAGGAAATTTCTACAACCTTTTCTGATGAAAAATAACCTGTCTGATATTTCCCCTCTCCTTTAAAATGTTTATCCTGCTCCCAATCTGCAAAGTGGGATATCATCAAGGAAGGTCAAGCTTCACAGGAGCTAATGGCTCTGCTGTGTGCTCCCACCACTTTGAAAAGAAGAACAATAGTCCCTCAAGTGCTGCTGCCGCGGGCACAGCAGCAATTCACCATGGAGGGTGAGAAATCTGAAATTAAAATAAACTGCTTAAAACCTGCAGATAGAGAGGGGGGATGCAGAGGACAGAATAAAACGGGACAATCTCTGAACCCAATCAACAAAGCCCTCATTGTTCCAGTTTATGGCAAGTAACACAGCAATAAATATTGAGCCAAGGAAGTTAACCTGTATCCACAGCCTTTGAATAAACACCAAAGCTGAAAGTAAAATCAATGCCAGGCCTTTGGCTCTTGCCAACTCGTGCTTTACTCCTTGCTTGGCTTTGTTTTTACTTCTGGGGATTTTCTTTGCCTTCTCTCCTGTTATTCATACCTTCCTGCAGGAACTCCTTATCACACAGGAAAAGGACAAACAGAAGGAACTGCCAAGCACACAAATAAACTCAGCTGTGTTCTGCAAATCTACCTGGGTGCCGGTAACTGGGAAGAGAAGAGCTGGGCAATTCAGGGATTCACAGCCTGTGTGAAGCCAGGGGAGTCCCCACCTCCTTCCCACACCCCTTCTCCTGACGGGTGACCTGATGCAGTCCTGCTGACCTCCCTAACCATCAAATCCAGCTCGGTGTTCACCCTGCAGGGTAGCACAGGCAGCATGAGGCATCTCTGCAACATACAGGCACGTTCATCTCCCTTACAGAAGTCTGAGCATTCAGCCCTTGATCTGAGTACAAATAAACGTCCTGGTTAGTTCTCATTTCTCCTCAAGTGGTTTATCCACTCCCGTGCCAACACCTCAGCCAGTAATACAGGTTTGCACAGCAAGTATTAATTCTGACTTCACTTTTAAATCACATTTTCTTCATTTGAGCATATTATATTCCACAGAACCAGGCGTGAGCATCATGCAAAAGGCATTCTGGTCCACAGTTGTGAATACAGCTGTGTAGGCAGAAGAATATTTGTTTTCCAAGTAATTTGTGCACATTCACAAAATTACAGCTGTCTGCAGTTCTCCTGAAATATCTGTCCTGATGTTTACAAGCCATAAAATATAATCTGCCTTTTCTAGAGTTTCAACTGGTAAAATTGGAAATTTATATATTTATATGTACATTATTATTTTTCTTACAGATTGGCTACTCCCCATTACATACTGCCTATTAAGCCCACATAACATCAGCATTAACTTGAGGAGCCACTGCCCTTAGACAACAGTGGACAAACCTTTGTGAGAGCGAGAAGGGCCTCTGTAATACACTTCATGATCACTCAGCATGTTGCATTTCATTCTTATCTCACAGGAACCATCCCCTGAAGACATGAAATGAAGGTCTGGGTTACAGACCAGCTTAGGGCGACACAAGAAGAGCTCATGTTGGGATGGACAGGGAAGGTTTCATCCACTTAATCATGTGTCCACTGACAATAGTGACCAACCATCAACCATCTTCATGCATCTGTTCTTGTAAGCAAAATTAACAGGATTAAAATGATTAAATTTGCACTCTAGCCATGAACTACTGGACTAGGTTGGTGCTTGGCATCTCCCAACAGATTTGCTTCAGATGTTTTTCTGAGCTATTAAGTGTTAACCAAAGGAATTGCATTCATTTTGGTTTTTGGTGTTGTTTCTTTTCCCCAGTGAAAGACGGGAAATATCTCACAAGTGTTTTTGATTTTTGCCTTTTTCATGACAAGACCCCGATTCCTTTCAGTTCTATTCCTACCTCTCTGAATGCACAAAACACCGCTCCCTAGGACAGCAAAGTCCTTGGGATAAAATTTTCCAAGTGAATGTGGAAGTGTGCACTGCACCTGCTCAATGACTGCTCCAAGTCCAGGAGGCTAACCACAAGTAACTTTTTCACCCAGAGTTTTGATGAGCAACAAAATACACAAAACCCAAAAAAAGAATCATCAGAGAATCACAGAATGGTCTGGGTTGCAAGGGACCTTATGGCCCATCCAGTCACAAACCCCCTGCCATGGGCAGAGACACCTTCCACTAGACCAGGTTGCTCCAAAACCCATCCAACCTGGCCTTGAACACTTCCAGGGACTCCTGCTACTAGAGTGACTTTGGTGTAAAACTGATTAGAAAGAAAAATCAGAGGTAGGAAGCTGTATCCTTCTCAGTGGGATCCCTCAACTCCAGCATACTCCCTGGATGGCTGTCACTTAAACCCAGGACAAGTCTGGCCCAAGCTGTTCAACCCAGCGTTGCAACCCACCCAAGGTGTCCACGTGGATGCACCGATGTGTCATAAAAGGCACAGCATTGAGATAAGCCACAAGTTAATAACTTAAATCTGTAAATGCTTAAAAAATGTCAGGCAGTGACAGAAGTGGCAAGGAAGCACTGAGCTTTGGTAATCTGTACTGCTTTTTAACACCCACGATCCGTGCGCTCCGCTGCATTACGTACTCCATGCATGCCGGCACACGGCATGAGTTACGCAGCTGCAACATGGTTCTCACCTTACAACACGATGGAAAAAACTTTCTGGTACCAAAACTACAGCACCAGTGACCTCGATGGCACCGGTGACCTCATCAGCTCCAGCACGAGTGTCGCTGTGTCCCAGCTCTCCTCTCCAGCACCCATCGCTACCTGAGCTCCTCCTCTCATCTTCCTACCCTGCTCCAGAACAATTTCAAAACTTTTTCAGCTAGACATGCTAAACCCAGGATGTAGATTTTCCAATTAGTCTCTGTTTAAACATCTGTTGGTAGACTGCATTTAACATCAGTTATTTGAGCAAAGTGCAATTTGATTAGGCTGTCTGAAACGGAGCCAAAGTCTGCAAAATAATAGCTCAATTAAATTTTGTTTTGCTTTCATTTGTCTTATACTTTCCTGAGTGTGATACAGTTGCATATAATCAAGTAAACTAATTCCTTTCAAAATGAGATATTTCAGTGCTTTTTCCATCTCCTCTTAAAGTTTATTTAATAATCTATTCCATCTTCTCCATGCTTCATCGAACTTCAGCCTGACACAAAGTACATTTCTTTCTTGTGCCTTCAGTCTACTTTAATTTTCCAGGCTTTCAGTGACTTGAGATCATGCGCCATTAATGTTACACCTTAAATAGATTAGTAATTTATAAAAGGCAGATTACACTTATCAGGCAAATAAAAACATTTCAGCAACACAACAGACATTTCTTTGCACACACCACAAAATATTTTGCCAACCTGACGACACAGCTGTAAAACTGTCAAGCTCCAAAGCCACATCCAAGCAGCATTTCCATTTGTTTCCCTGGGTTTAGTTTCTACTTATTCTATGTTGCACTTGTTGCCCTGAAACTTCAATATTAGCTCTAGAGATTTAAACACATGAGGCAAACAGCTGCTCTCCTCCACTCCAGCAAGCCAGATCAAAATGCCTTCTCTCTTTCTCTCCTGCCTTTTTTTTTTTCCTTTCTTTTCAAACAAATTGCTGTAAATCAAGTACTGCTGGCAAAGTTGATGGTTTCAGGGCAAAATTCTGCTCTGTGCTCATCACTGCACACTCCCCCAGTCCAAACTCCTCTCAGTCGGCAATGTGAGGAACATCAGCACTTCCCCATCCTGACTAAAGAAACTTTGCCTTGAGGATTAAAAAAATAAAAAATAAAAAAGTCACAGTAACTTAGCTGCTATGTAGATGAGTCTAAAATTTAAATTAAAACATTAAACATTTAAACATTAACTTGTTTCACACGTCTGTTAAAAAAAAAAAAAAAAAAAAAGGCAGCAGCATGTACTCTTTGAGAGAATTCTTTTATCGGAGATTTTTGATACACAGTACTTTTCCTTTAGTGTTTTTTTAACATATTTGTTGCAAAGTGTGAACACAAAGGGACAAGCTGAAATAGGTATCTGGCAGGCTGTTCCCAGTGCGTGCTGCCGAAAGCCACAAGTACTACTGCAGTTGTGACAAACCTGCTATTTTGCTGCAGGAAGGCAAACGACTTCTCCTGCGCTCCCTGCCCTGCCAGTCTTTAAAATTTTCCTTCAACAATATAACCTTAAAAACTCAGAGGCATCTCAAGTCCGTGGAATTTCAAAATGGGATATGTCCTATTTAAAATGTAGAGAGCTACTAAATATGACAACCATTTGATGTATGAAAATTATTCACAACCAAAAACAGACAGTCTGGAAATAGCTGGGATGACTTCATTTAGACAGAATTACCCAAATCTGTTTCTAATATACACAGTACACATAATAAATTTTTACAATATGACAAGGAAAACAAACTTAATAAAAGTTCCTGATCTTTTGTTACACAAGCAAGCTATAGCCATGCTATGTTTATAATATTTTGCCCATGATATCACAGCTCAGTAACAAAAGCTAAGCACCACACGTAACAGTTTCTAGGTATGACTTCACCTCGCCGTGCCAGCACTGCACCCATCAGCCTGGCAGTACCACCTTCCCCAACCCACAGCCCATGCTTGCTGGGCTGTTTTTGACTGAGAGTTTCCTTTTCTCTTTCTCCCAGGCTCCCTCTGCTTTGGGAAGCTGTGGATCTCTGTGACGGGAGTTTGTTTTTTTCCAACTACACCAGGACTCATCTGAACGGTACGAGATTTTTAGCCTGTTTCCTTCCCTCCTGGTTATTTGACAAGTGCTTGAAAACCCTGTTATAAACAATCTCTGTAGGAAAACAGATGATGTCTTACGATCACAGAAGGTAATTTTTTCAAGAACCCAACTTTTTGAGCATTTCCCAGATGCACCGCGTCAATCTTCCTGCGTTTGACTATCTCAGCTGGTTTTCCAGCCCGGGCATCGCGCCAGGCGGGCCGGACTGCCCCTCATTGTCACTTCTGTTCGATGGCACTTGCACCCACTGCTGTTATTCCAGGCTTCAGGAAATTTTCTAACCACTGGACAGGCTCCAGCACTGCGCACTAATAAGTTGCAGATTGCAGCACTCTAAGTGTGTGTGTGTGCGTGTGTGTGCATGCGTGTGTCAGATCGGGGCCACACTTTGTAGGAGGGGGGAAAAAAACAGTAGTTCAAAAATGCTGCCTACTCAAATTGACAGAAAAGTGACCCCTGCACTTCATCAGAAATTCCTGCAGACTGACAAAATAAAGGAGTTTGCTTTTATCACACACAGTAAGACTCATATGGAAAAATGGAAACACTACATCACTCGACCTTAGGTTGCCCCCTTTTCAACCACAGATGAATATTATGTATAAAAATTGTAAATCAATTTGAGATGTATTAAAGGAGATTCTCTTTTTCTGTATTAAAGGTAATACCTTTTAATCTCGAGATTTATTTTGTAATGTCAAGTAAATGAGACAGACTTAATTTCTGTAACTGAATTTTGTTACTCTTAAAGTCTCTTTAACATATCTCTGCGTGGTGTTCGCAGAATTTCCTACCCTTTGCTTTGCATCAGGAAATAATGAGCAAGCGGCACTTACCCAACACTGAGTCACAAATATTTGCCTACATTAACAGAGCATTAAAAGCCATTTTAAACAACTTAAGGAAATTGTGCTAGCCTTTGAACTGTGATTCACTACTAGGAGAAATTAGGAAACTTTTCCTCTTCTAAAGGCAAAAATCAGCTGCTGTAACCTCCTTGTAATATCATTAGGTCCTAGAGCAGATTTTCCTCTTACAGATCCTCATACAATAGATTTCTTTGCTTAATGAAACTACTTCTGAAATTTTCCTACACTCAGTGTTAGGTACTTTGAAATTTCAATCCTTTCACATCCTTGAACTCTCATCAACATTTTTTTCCAGACTGTGTCAATAAAATTGATTACTTGCAGTTCTGAACTCTGTTCTGCACATGGAAATAAAACAATTTGTTTTAAAGTATTTTCTGAAGAAAGCAGAACTTGGCAATCACATCTCCAAGATCAAAAAATAAGAGGGAAGAAAGAGGGACAATCCAACCAAGCGAGCCTTGCCCACAAAAAGCAAAACAAAAAGAAACCTCTCCAGCAAGCAAAAGAGAAGCGGGGTCCCAATTTCACGATTTTATCACGGCAGCAACGCAGGCTCAATCCCTGACATCGCCACATCATCAGGCTCGCTGCTGTCCTCCTGATTGATTTATCTCCCTGTCGGATGTGCAGGATCTTTTTGGATCATTAATATGTTCATTAATTTGTTATCAATTCTGGCTCGCTGTACTTACAGCGCCCGGCGCCGCGGCTCGCACATGCCTCGGCAGCGCTGTGCAATCACACACGGACGGACCCCTGGCTCCCCGGTTGTTGAGATGTCTCATACCTACAAAGCAATCTGTTGCTTTTACAAGTTTAATCTCGGTATTAAGGAGCTGATTGTGGAACCATGTCGCTATAACATCTTCAACCCAGCTGTACATCATATAAACCGCTATAGGAGGGGGCAGTCTCCCATCATTCCTGGCAGCAGCACATACCTTTAACTCCCTAATCTGTAATACTACAAAATACTGCTCTCATTTCTTCCCAAGCACAAGTGGACTACCAGCAAGGGTCCAACAGTGTTATTCCTAATTACCTTTTTTTCACTCTTGATCCTGTGGCGCTCATAATTAGTTACCTGGGGCTGCAATCCAATTTGAAGTGATGACAAGAAAGTGATCCATGAAAAAGTAATAAGTTAAATCCAATTTCAGCCTTCCTCTAATTAAATGCACATGGAACTAATGACTCAAACCCTACCATTTCAGTGATAATGGTAATTAGCGAGGTGGGAGTCACTCTCTTTTTTCAACACTGTAGGTGTAAACCACAAGGTAAAATGGCAGGAGCACTCTTAATTACATGTGTCATTTTGTCAGCAATTTACACATTTCTGACCAGTCAGGAAGGTTTCATTTGTTTTCCCCTTCCCCGAGGTGGGTAAGGCACATTCAGGCTCTGGCACTGCCTGCCCCATAGCCCCGCTCCCAACCTGGGCAGAAATCACAGTTTTTAAAAACCTGTTCTGTAAATGCTTAATGTCAAAGCAGAAAACCTGCAAGAAAATGAGACTCGGGAAGCTCTAACAAGATACAGGGCTGAAAATGAGGGATCCTGCCTTCTACTTTGCCCCTCAGGACTGACTTCTTTCCAACAGCAGGATGCCAAACTCCCAAATATCCTAGCAGAGGTACACACCTCAACACCACTGAGGGCCTGCAGCTCTCCAACCTTGGGCGAGTCACTTAATATCTCTCTGTCAGGGTTTACATGGCTATAAAATGAGAATAATCATGTTTGCTGACAGTACCTCACACTGCCAGCTCTCCCAATATATACTGGTATTCTCCTAGAAGCTTTTTTTTTTTTTTTTTTTTTTTTTTTTGAATCATGATTTTACAGGATAATCACAGGCTTCTTTTAAGAATAAACGTATTTGTCACCTTTCTGCTTAGTCTAAAAAGCTGGAAAAACTGAATAGTAAATGGTTTTAAAAAATATAAAAAGGCAGCAGAAAAGGCCTATAGGTGTAATGAAAAAAAACCCCTTAGTATCAAAATTTTCAAGCTGATCATGTAATTTTGAGGATCTGACTCAGATTTTGTTCTGCTTGTGGGGTGGATGATGTCTGCATTTCACAGACACATTCTGAGAACTGACTAACACTTATAATTGGGCTTAGGGGTGAAAAATAAATAAGAACTAAGGGGTTCTTTGGTAGAAACCAGCAAAATTCAACTTTGCTTAATTTCCAAAGTCAAAACCAGATAATGAAAGATTCAAGTGAAATTTTCATAGTCAAACTTCAAACCCTGCAGAAGCAAAACTCTGACCCAAGCTGAGTTGGTGCCAAAATTCCCATTGGCTTGACTGAAGCCAAATTCTGATCAATTCCCGTATTAAAGAGTGAAACAGAGAGATGCTCATACAAATAGAATAAATACATTTGCAAATTTACTTCTTCTGCCAAATTATCTGCTGAGACAATTTCTCTACCAGTTGTTAAATTTACCACTATGTAAAAAAGGTTCCCTGGGTGTAAAAACCGAGACAACATAACTGAGACTTGTGTGCTCCACGTGAAACGGGGCATACCCTGCCCTTCACCTCTCGGTGTTTATTGCGTTGTCAAACTAATGATTTCTAATTCCATAAAAAAACAATAATAATTGCCCCCAACATCAAGCTACACTGATTTTTTTTTTCCTCTCACTCTCTTCTATTTCTCAAGATACTGGAAAGATATATTAAGATAATATAGCATGCAAATTAAATTCTACAAAAGCCCAGCCAAAAGGCTGCTTTAAAAAGCAGCGGTATGCAAAGGCGAGGACAGCTCTGTCCTCTCAGCCTCCCCCAGTCTCACCCTGAGAATTTAAACCAAACCCAAATTCTTTTCTTGGCTGTGACTTAAAGGGAAGATTTATTTTTTTTATTTTGCCAAGCAAAAACAAAAGTTTCCATCCCAGTAACTTCATTATTTCTTCTCTCCAAACATACGCAGGTTAATTATCAAACAAGAACTCTCATTTAATCACATAAAAAATGTCAAGTGATGGGTTTCAGTTGCGAGACACTGATTTGGACATCCTAAATTTGTTTTCAGTCCAGTATCCAACTTCCATCTCAATGCAACACACAACATTTACGTCTTTAAAAAAAATTGTATTTTTAGTATTGCCAAAACACACATGCACTTTTACTTTCTTGGGAGAAAAATGTGTCTCTTGATTTGTTTCCAATCTGTGTGCTCTTGCCAGCAACTAAAATGCTTGAAGACCCAAAATGAATAATCAGTAAGAGCATCAGCAATTAGAGCTGCAAATTTTAATCAATACATCTATTAATACAGATATATTTATCTTGGCCAGGAAAAATGTGCACATTTTCAAAATTCTAAGCATACCTGGTCTGTTAAATTTTTTGTTTCACAAACTCAAGGAAATCCAATGTCTATGGCAAATATATTATCAAACAGCCTTTAGTCTTTTTTTCACTTCCAGTAATTTTTGTGGGACTGATATTTTTTATGTTCTTTCCCCAACTGCTGGTTATTAAATCCATTTCTTAACTTTCAATTTTCTTTTGTTTGTGTCATCAGGCTGCGAAACCAGAGGTCACTGCCAAATCTAAACCACGGCAGTGTGCGATAGGCTCAAAATGTGAGTCATCCTGTATTTGGAGATTTGGGGTTTTTCAGCTATCAGCAGAGCACATCTCCAGTCCTGCGTCCAAGTTCTTACACACTGAGTATCTCACGATTTGCTAAAAGCAGATCTCCAGGTAGAGCTGCCAAGATCAAGAGACCTCCAGTAGGATTGCAGGAGCCCACTGTCATTTAAACACTACTGGAGACACCATGTCCCAATGTGGCCACAGGATGCTGTAACTTGACTATTTAATCAGGGAATAAAGAAGGTATAAAGGAAATTATCCATGAGGTGGTAACAGACTAGCTACACAGTATATATCAGATTAATATTCTGCGTCTGTTTGCGGCGGTGCGGTTTCGAGGGTGCATTTCCAGCCCCAGCACTGGCCTCCCCTCCTGGGGCAGGCAGGGCCACGGAGCATTTTAGCGGGAGAGGCAGCAGCCCAGGCAGACAGCATCCCTCCCTATTCCATGCAAAGCTCCCCAGCACTCGTGCTGGGCGCTGCTCACCAGTGCCCTTGCCAAGCACAGCAGGGATGAGCGACGCCTATGGTGTTCTTGTTATACATGAGGCCTGTTTGTCACAAAAAAAGCCCAGGTGACTGCTAACTGCTGTGGCTATTGAATGAGACACTTATCTTTGTAAGTGAAGCCCAAAGATAACTTGTTCATTATTTAGACAAACGTATGAAAAACCACCACGTCTCCCCCACCCTTGATATTTATTCTCTGTACCTTCAGCAATAGGTATCACCTGGTCAGCATGGCCCCATCTGACTTCAGGGGCTGCTTGTGTGGCTGCAGTTTTTCTCAAAAATTCTACCCTCAGCAGCACCATTTCCTTTTAGCAACAGATTTTCATTACAGGGATGCACTTGGGGGTGTTACATCCAAGAGGACTTCCAGTATGTTTTAGACCGCAAAAGCACCAGGAATGAGAAGGGAGAGAAAAAAAAAAAAAAAAAAAAAAAAAAAAGACTGGGCAGTCATTTGAATCAGTGAGTGACAGGCTGGGCCAGCTCTCTGTATACATTAATAAATTAGAATTTTAATTGTGTCTCTGACTGCAGGAGCTGCTCCAGCACTTTAATATGTACCAACAATTGGCTATGTTATGGAATCCACGATGTGGCCTTCACTGTTGACCTCTGCAACACAATTCCCAGTCTGACTACGGAAACTGTTTGGTTTGATCCTTTCAACTTATTTGAATCCTGACAAATAAGCTCACAGCTGAAAGGTCAACACAGTCATATTTCATCCTCTGGAGCTATTCTTAAGACATCTGCACAACAAAGCACTTCTTTTAGTACCTGACACTGGACCTAGCCAGCACAATCTCTCATTAAAAATGTCCCCAGTGGAAGAGTCTATTAAAAGGCATATGGATCAGCTATGGATTTACCAAATAAAATATTTTTGAAAGCATTAATGTAACGCTTTGGATTATGGCTCTCGACTCTGCCAATAAAATGTATATTTGCCCAATGACAAAATACTTCATACTTTCCAAAAGAATAATAGCCCGGCTGTAAAGTGTGAGGTGTTGTCCAGCAGCTGGAGCACAGGGGTGGGAGCCAGGAACTCATGAATCTTAATCCTACCTCTAAACTCAATTCCCTCTGTGATCCTAAATGAGTTGCTTAACCTGCATCCCTCAGTTTCCCAGTCCAGAACTGGGATAATGCTACTTACTTATCAGAGTTTCCTTCTGGGGATGTTTTGGAGATTAGTATTTGCAAAATGCTTTGAAGATTAAATCACTACACCAAAGCTCGATGTTGTCCACACTGGGCCAAGGGCTGCAGTTAACATCTATTCCTCACTCAGGCAAAACTCCTCTTGAAGTCCCCATCAGCTTCATTTGGGTAAGAACCCTCTCACTTTACTGTCAAGGCCTCTAGCGATGCTGGCTTTACCTTCCATATTCTACTACATATTTAAAGAGCCTAGCTTTCTTATTTTTGTAGGAAAATAATCTGAAACACATATAAAAGGCAAGAGAAGCAGCAATGCTGTCAGAGAGCTCATGGTGATAGTATATCAAACTAAAAAAAAAAAAAAAAAAAAAAAAAAAAGCAGAAAGAGCAAAACAGACATGAGTTTGACAACGTGCTATGACAACAAGAGGAAAAAAAAAAAATCCGGAAAGAATTTGGGGCTACAGAGGCTGAAGCATCAGATATAGAGGAACGAGATAAGATAAATGTCCCAGCTACAGGGCTTTGTGCAACTGCAGCTGAACTGCTGCATTCAGGACCTTATTATCAAAAATCCACTGACATGCTGCAATTGCAGAGAGCAGTAATAAAAGCAATAACCAGCTGCAAACCAGCAAAGTGGTCAAGGGCCTGGAAGTGCCAGTTTACGAAATACATAAAGAACTAGATACATATAATTTGCCAAAACTGGCAAGTACATGTTAGTATCTCAGATGTTTGAGGAGTGTGAACACGAGGCAAGGCAAGGGACTGACTCAGTATTTATACAAGCAGTATTACTTGGAGCAAGAGGATGGAATTAAAGTGGAAAGTTCCTGAGCATGTGCTTTGTTATGGAAAACTATCCAAAGGAAAATAATAGCAGCCCCACCATCACTTGGGATTTCTAACACTAGAATAGCAAAAAAGAAAAAAAGAAAAAAAAAAAAAAAAAAGGTTAAAAAAAACCCCCTGTGATACATGACCTAATAGGTCTTTCTTGTCTTTAACTCCCCGTGATTTATCCCACAAGACTAGCAGAATGTACTCCAAAGCCCCATATGTGCGCATACATCTTCTGTTTGGGAAATGCTGTATTGGTTTTAGCTCTCTGAATTCATAACAGCACAAAGCCCTCTAATATTTAGATTTTATTTCTGAAGATGTCCATAAATCAGCAGACAATAAAAGGGGAAAAAAACACGACGATGATATGATATCCTAGTATTTCCCAATATCCTTGACACAGCAAATCAATGGTTTGAGTGAACACAGACTACAAATGGAACAGCAATCAAACAGAAATGTTAATGCAAATCTCCTATGCACACTGACACAGTAACAAAAGCTATTCCATTTTGTCATGATCCAACCCTACCAGACACTAATAAAAGTACACGCTCACGATTTGTAAATATGCCGTAGGTGGGACTTTCAAGAGCACCCAGCATCGATCCTGCTGCCACTTACACCAGCCACAGCCACTCTGTGGACAGAGGGAGGAAGCTCCTGAAGGTTCCTTTCCAGTGTTTGCATGGAAGACGCATTTATTCAGCTTCTACAAGCCCCAGACCCTCACTGAGGCTCAGAAGCTCCCCTTACCTGAAGGGCTGGCTGTTTGTCATTCCTCTTCGGAGACTTTATTCCACTAACTTGCTGCTGCTGCTGCTGCTGTTGCTGTTGCTGCTGCTGCTGCTGTTGCAGGAGAAGCTGTCGAGCCACCTGGAGAGCCTGTAGGGAAGAAGAGGTTGGAGAATTGAGTTCACAGCCAAGAGGACATGGGGAGCTACACAGACAGCAGAGGGGCAAGGCAATGCCTGGTCATGGGGTGTGATGATGTACCTCCACTGAGGAAAGCAGTGGCTTCCACAAAAAAAACACCTTGCATGCTCTGGGGTGATACCCCACCACTGATTTCCCATTTTGACTAAAGAGGAAAAACAGCAGCAGTCGATGTTCGCCTCCTGGGTGGGAGCCTCAAGCAACTGCAGGAATCCCGGTGGTGAGCTCCACAGAGTGATATTTGTGCCCCGTGGAGCAGCTCACAGCTCTCCTCACTAACGGGCAGGCTCCTGTGCTCTCAGCTTTCAGCAAGCTCTCAGCTTCCCTCCTCTCCAGTGGATCAGGTTGGGCTTACAGAAGAGGGCAGTCATATATCACTGTCTGCTCCCCTGAGCACCAGAGAACATCAGGGAAGCTTCTGGAAGGCCATGGTGGGAGAAAGAGGAGAGGCAGCAGCAGGCAGAGCCATGCTGAAGGCTGAGAAAGCTGCAAGGAGCTGGAGAGAATGCAAAGAAAAGCAGGGACAGCGTATCACCTGACCAAAATCCAGGACTTAAACTTTGATGATCCTTGTGGGTCCCTTCCAGCTCAGGATATTCTATGATCCTACGAAAATCACTGTCGGCTCATGAGGGACCAACTGTGGGGACTCACCGGGAAGGGGCACAGCAGTAAAGGGACAGTGTGACAGTGGAGGGGCAAGGGACATGATCCTGAAAGCATCAGCAGGCAGGATGTGGGGGAATTATTGCAAAATGCCATGCAAAACAGAGAAGGGTCCCTCAACACCAGAGCCTGCTGCTCTGCAAGGCCTGATTTCTCCATCAGGTGGGGAAAAGAAAGCAAGAGGAGATAAAAGAGGAAAAGATGAGGAGGAAGTCTCTGCCCTGGCTCCCTCCTGGCTCCCCAGCCAGGGGACAGCAAGGATGATCCCTGCAAGACAGACTGTGGCACAGCTGAGGCTCTGCTGGCGAGACCCCAGCCTGCTGCTCCCCGAGGATTCACCAGCACCGGACCTGGGCCTCCTTGGTCTCCTTGGAGACGTTCAGTACATGTGTAGGTGGAAAAGTGGGAAGGCTGAAGACTTCATTAATGTAAAACAAGAAAAATAGTCCCTTTGCAAGATGCCTACATGGAAGGAGAGAAAAAGCCTTCCCCACTCCTACTGTGTATGTTCTCTGAGTGATTTAATTAATACCTATTTAATTAAGAAGTCAGATATGCTTCAGGTTTCACTTGCTCCTTCAAGTTGCAGAGTGTTTAATCTCAGCGCAGAACTGCTGGAAGAGGTTTGATATCAAGGTCTGCAAACTCGAGTCCCAACCCCCCCACCTCCTGCCAGTAAAACCTTGTTATTTTATGGCCCAGACCCATCTTTTTACTTCTGGAGAGACACTGGTCAGCTCAGTGGACTGAAGAACCACCACTGCTGACCATGGCAAGTGGGCAGGAGAGACTTTATAATGCTCTGGCAACAAGCCCACCTTTCCAATTCTTTTCAATTTAATAACAAGTCTCCACTGGATCAGAAAAGCTCTCAAAGGGTGTATACAATTTCCAGCAGAGCTTGGTACAGAGCAGGTAAAATCAGATTTTTGCATTTCAAGCTGGTTGGAGCGTAGTGCACCCATAACCTCTCTGAACTGGTCCAGGTCCCTGCAATGGGAGCTGCTGGGCACAGATCTGGGCCCACACACCCACAGCCAACCACCCCACAATGGTGCACCATCAAGAACCAGAAAACCTTACTGCCTGCCAAAGAATTCAATCCAACCAAAGAAACCTTTATACAGAAAGTGCTAAGGACAGTTAAAAAAATACCTTATTTGTATTGAATTAACTTATTTAGCTGTTAAAGCCTCTTCAAGGGTTGGGAAGAAGCAGCAGAAATAAAACTTACAAGGCTTAAGGGGATGAGCAACAAATACTCACTTATTTAACAGGGGTGTTGTATGGCTTATTTAATTAATGAATACTTGTAAAGCACTCTGAGTTGCTCAGACAAGAAGCTCTATACAGTACAAGCGCAACATATTATTATATATTATTAAGACTGGCTCTGCAGAAGAATAATTCCAGGTAAATGTGCAATCAAATGATCATTTTAGTTCCCAGTAATTAGATTCAATAGGCCAAAAAAACTACAGAAGCCTTTCTTTAATCATGCACTAAACAATCAGAACATCCCTAACCTTTCAAGCTACAGCCTTTTTGAATAAAACATCATCAACTTATAGATATTATTCCAAAAAGAACCAGTCACCATATGTGTTGTCTCTTTGAAATACAGTTGCTATAGCAGACCCTGCATGCATTTCATGTGATATGATCATATTCTATCCGTTCTGGCAGCTGAGAGGTTGCACAATTAAACTGGCTGCCAGAAATTTTTGAAGATTGCCAGAACAAGTAGCCATGCAAGAAGTGCCTGCTCTCTACACTCAAGCTGGCCACGAAGCCTCTGCGCAGCTTGGTGGGGTGGACACTGCCACCACAAACCCTCACCATGACTGACCCCACAGCAACGAGGGTCTCAGGCTGTGGGGACAGGCTGGCAGTGGCAGAGCTCTGCTGGAGTAAAGGCAGAGCTCTGTCCCTGCTCCAGTCCAGCTGCACAGCACCCACATCCCTCACACCCACCACTGTGAGGGTCTCCACTCAAGGTGACATCCACACCACCACATTCCATGTCCAGTTGTCACCTGTGCTGGCGCAAACCTGGCGGGACCAGAGATGGCAAGAGGGAAGGACCAGCACAGAGGGTGAAGCAGAGCAGGAAGGAAAGGATTAGAAAGAATAAAAGTGGGCTAGGGGGAGCATCAGGGATACAATCAGCCAGGATGGACAGGAACATCAAAGGAAAAAACAAGGTAGATGCAAAACAAGGAGATGGCAACGTGCTGACATTCCAGGGATTGCAGCTTGAAATGGCATTTCCCATTTCTCATCTCAAGACTTCACTTTTCCACTTGCAAATAACTGACAGCAGTAAAAGCTGAGCATCAGATGAGCTCGGGTTTAAGAGGTGGAAGGTTGTTTACAGCTCAGATATGGTTCTTAGTGAGCATCTGCAGCAAGGAGCTACATGTCCTTGGTGGTATAGCCCAGGGATCCCACATCCCTCTGCTTCTCTATTTCTCCCTGCTCTCCTCCCTCCCGCTTCAGACCAAGTCCCGTCCTTGCCACTTCCAAGCCTCATCCATACTCCCCACACGTGACAGGACGTGTACGAGAGAGATGGCTGGCTCGGGATACACTGACCCTCCTTCCTCTCACACACTAAGTACTCCAAGCCCGGAGTTTACCCTCATGGAATTACTTGGCTGATGTCAGTTCCAGCCCGGTGGACACTCGTGCAACCCAAGCCAAGAAGCCTCACACCTCTACCCCCTTGCCTGGTTCCAGGCAGTGCCGCTCCCGCACAGAGCTCATCCCTGGATGCCGGCGTGGGAGCCCTGCTGAGCCTGCCGGTGCTGCACAGTGCTCAGGCGAGGATAGACAGGGAAATTAATTTGAGTGAAGTCAGTCCCACAACCTTCATCAGCACGGAGATTCGCAAGCAGGCCTGTACATTAATAAAGCTTCCTGTGGGAGTAGATGTTGCCTTTGATTTGCATGTGAATTCAATGCTAGTGAGAAGTGCCAGACTGTCAGACATGGAGACCAAAGTCTCTTATCTTTCCAAAAGCTTCTGTAGCAGTTTCCCCACATTTCCTTAATCATCTGCCTTGTCCTCAACTTACTGAACAGGCAGTAGAGAGTAAAGCTGGATTCGGTTCAACTCCTGCTGCTGCCAAGTCCTGAAACAAGGGTGCCAGGACTGTTTACTTCTAGCCAACAGCTCTGCTAACGTGGCCCTCTCCTCACAAGCAGGTGCTCTGACATCTCCAAGCTCTTTTCACACATTCCTCCCCACTGCCGTAGTTACATCCTAAATCTCCACCACGTGCTTGCAAGTGAACAATTGCCAGGGGCCGTGAAAAACCAGCTCGTGTTTGTGCGTCCAGACAACAGCATGCTCCTTCATGGACGGGCAGGTGGAGATGCCAAGAGCCCCCAAAACCACAGAGGTGCTTCAAATATCTGTCTCTGTATTTACCAGCAGCCATGTTATCTGCACTGCTCAAAGAGCCTGCAAGCCTAGACAAAGCTTCTTGGGGCACCCAGAGACACCAATCCTGGCCTACAGCAGTGAATCACAGAGCAGCAGCAACCATCCTCCTCTCTGCACCAAAAGACAAAGGGTAAACCCTCCCACTTACTGGAAAAAAAAGAGAAAGGAAAGTATCCCCCAGAAAAGGAATCTTCCATGGGTTTTGGTCACTATAAACATTGATGTGGAAGGACAACATCAGGAAAAGGCTGCGTACCAACCAAGTCATCCTATGTCTAAATGCAAGATACAGTAAATGAACTCCCAAGGTGTTTTCTTATCCATTAGGAAATCACACAGACACAAGGAGTTTTTCTGGTGTAAAACAGAGACCAGTAAAAAGGCAACTGAAATACAGCACTTGAGAGACATTGCACAAACCTGGAATGGTACTTGAGAGCCAACACTGGGTGACACCGAACCCAGGAAAAATGTTAACAGTACATTAACTGTGAGATGAATCAAGCCCACTTCATTCACAGCATAAAGTGGGAAACCCCACTGAAAAGTCCTGTCTCTGTGCTTAGGGAAGTGGCAACCATTTATTATTTCCCAACCACTTATGCACCAGGAGGGGGGGAAAAAGTACACGTATTTGAGATGACCAAGACAATTTTACTGCAAGACAGACAGAATGTGACTTGTTTGCCTGGAACAGTGGGCACTGTTATCACCCCAGTTACTGCTGTAATTCGACACTTCCATGCAGGCACCTTGACCTTTCAGTTTCACCATCCTCTTCGGGCAAGCTCCGATGAAGGGCGAAAACGCAGCCCTGCCTCTGATTTCATGTAGCCAGAAACTTCTGATTCGGGAAGAGGGCTGGGGAAGGGAAATACACTGGAAAAAGAGGGTAGAACTTTAAAAATAGAAATGCTGCTTAAATGCCATAGACTTGCTTACAGTGTCAGTACATGAGGAAAGCAGTAACAGGATCCAGTCGCATGGAGCCTCTTGCTAACTTGTTCCACCACTGCAGCCAGTACAAGGCAGCAACTCTCCAACTTTTTTCCGTCATCCTATTCCTACTGAAGAAGAAGTGCTCCAGCTCCTCCCTTCCCATCTGCTCCAATGGGTATTAATATCTATCAGGTATTAATGAAATCTGATGGCCTAGAGCTATAATAGGCCTGGCTCTAACACCAGGGGAAGCTCGTTTCTGGACCTGAGGTTTATCAGGCATGGAAAGGTGAATCCAGGGAACTTTAGGATGTATGGAAAGGCATGTACACTGGGTGGTGGGGAGAAGTGCAGCAGCCATGAGGATGCAAAAGAAAGGGGTGTCCTGCAGAACTGTCAATTCCCAGGGCAGCTGGGCAGTAATGAACGGGCTGCCTCCAAAATATCCAGATAAACATGCACCCAGAAGTGGCAAGGAGGGCACAAAACAAAATCCCACATCTTTTTACAGATTCCTAAGGATTCTTGGCCTCTCCAGGTGGACAAAGCTGCTTACCAGGAAAGCAACTTGAGAAAGGAGGAAGAGTTCCCTGAAATCAGAGGTAGTCCTGCAGCCATCTGAAGTGTCCAAGCAATAAATCTGGAAAGTTAGTTGCCAGCCAACATCATATTCTGTCCTTAATTTCAGTTATCGCCATTACACAGCAAAACTGAACAAAACAAGCAAGCAGAGAGAGGTGAGAAGGGAGAAACTTTAAAGGAAAAATCTGCCCTTGGAGCAAACATTACACTATGCTGGTTCCAGATCTTGTGTGTTGACCTCTGATAGCCATACCCTTGCAAGCTACCACTGCTGCTCAACTTCCCCACTGAGGTTTGGGGAAAGCACAGCTTTGCAGCAGCGGGCATGCAGATCTCCCATCGTCTATCTCTTCCCAGATTTCACACCTCCTTCAGGCCCTGAGGAATCGCCCCACGGCAGCTCCAGGCGCCTCTCCCAGCGGATCATGGCCCACCTCCCAAAAGGGCTTCTTGCTTCCCTTCAGTCTCGCAAGGCAAGTACCTTTGTTTCTCCTGGGTGGGACGAGGGGGAATTTAGACTCAGCCAGCAATCTCTCTTCCTTCTCAGCTCCCATCTGTCCTCACACCCCGCTCCACTCCACAGCTGCTCCCAGCAGAGCGGCAAGACGCAGCTCTCAAGCTCTGAAGCCCGGATGCACCCGAGCTTCAGAGATGCTTCACGTCTCTCCCACTCCTGCCTCCTCTACCTCCTCTCCTGCGACACTCTCTTCTCCTGGAGCAGCAGATGTAGAGGAGCGGTGGTAGGAGGCAGACACATTGGAGGGGAGCCCTGCTGCAGTTCTCCTCCGGCAGGCTCAGGAGCCACACAACGTGTGGAAACCAGCGAGGAGCGGAGCAGTATGCAAAGGGAAAAAAATAAAAAAGAGTGCAAAGCGACAGCAGTGGGTAGTGCTGTTCCTCTGGGAGGAACAGAACAGGGGGAGGTGAGATGAAGCAACTAGAGAATAGGAAAGGAACCAAAATGAGGAGGAGGAATAAAATGTAGAAGATGCAAAAAAGAGAAGCAGATGTTCTTGCAGCATTTATTCCCTCTGACATTTGTGCCCAGCTCTTCCATCTTCCTCCAGAACTGGGAAATGAGCTGCTACATGCTCCCTTCCCCATTGCCACCACCCTGACCCTGTGCCACACGCAGAATGACACAGCCAAGAGCCCCAACACTGCTCTTGGCACCACAGCAGGGAAGTTTGAGGATAGCTACAGGCAGGACGTGGGGCTCTGCCATGAGACACAGCTAGGATAACATAACCTGGTGAAGCATTCCCGCTGTCCAGCCTTCTCAACCACCTCGGATTCAAACAATCCCCATCCCTCTCTCATCCTCCACTTCCTTGTTTCATTAAATAATCCTCCTCCACCACTGGTGCAGCAGAGGGACACCCTGAGCCTGGGGAGATGCTGCGCTGGTTGGCTGTACCCAGCACCTCACTTGGCTGCAGCAAATCTGCAAGGCTGGTTCCATCCAAGGGCTGCCAGCCAGCTTGTGACGGAGGGGACCTTCAACAGCAAGCCTTCACTCAATAAAATGGTCAGCTGGCCATGAAGACCGCAGCAGACTGGACAAGTGACTAACGGGTGATTCCTATGCTGGAAAAAGAGAAGGGACCTGAGGTCCGCACGTACAAACCCCGGCTCACATCCTGTCCCTGATGTGACAGGGGCACACTTGGAGCAAGGGAGCTGGCAATGTGCCTTATGCTGAAGCATCTCCTAGAATAGTTCAGTCATAAGGAAAGATGGTGAGTCTTTATTTTCTTCCAGCAGGCTTAGCTTCTTTCCTCTGGAATAGATCCTGGCTACCAGTTAAGGAGATTCCCTCCAGAAAAAGGCACTGGAAACAGAAACCCTTCCTTCCAAACCCACAGGGTGGAGCTGCCTGTGTCCCAGCTCTGCTGCACTTCGTCCTCGTGGGCACTGAGGTTACTCCTGCCAGTGGGAGGACGGGTGGACTCCATGCCCCTGCCCTGCCATCACACAGCCCATCCCAGGGCTGGCAAGGCCCCTGCCTGTGAGGCCCTAGCACCACACAGGGGGAAAACAGAGTTTGCATCCAAAATAAACCGATTTCCGTTTCGTAATTTATTCATGAACTCCACCAATTTCAGGGAAAAGGTGGGTGAGGTATTGTCTTCAACACCTGGAGACACTACAGGGATGAAGGGGGCAGGCAGCAAAGGGACAGCAGGGTGAGAGATCAGTCTCAGCCAACACTGGGAACCTACAAACTCTGAAGCAGCTACAACGGGGACAATGGTTACAAAAATCCCTTTTTTTGAGGCATTAATGAAATCCTCAGGCGGTTACACTGCAAAAACACCTTCTGTCCCTTCTTTTAAAGAGTCACAGTCAGGACTCATCAAAGCCACTTAAAAAGTATCTGGCAAAAAGTTCCCAAACATTAAAAATGGCTCTCTTTATTTTGGCATGCCAAGACTCACAGCATGTAGCGGTCTGTACCAGCAAGAAAGGAGGGATGGGCCAACACATCCCGGTAAAGCGAGAAAGGATACAAATCTTGGCTCCCCTGTTCAAACTGAACCAGAACTGAACTGTTCCTGAGTGATGAAAAAAATCTTATGGGATTTCCAGCTCATTTCTGTAGGCTCGGGATCAGATTCTGAACTACTGTGTTTATGCAAAAGTGAACCAGACCTTTGAATATTTGGATGAGTATTCACTGCTGAGCCGCGTTTTTCTTGGATGTCAAAAGCACGGGAAGTTCTCATATTTTTTAAAAGAGACGAGGAGAGGGATAAGGTGGGGGAGAGAAGGAAGAGGGCCTTTTTGTTGCTGCAACATAAATAGTATATTGCATACAGCTGCTTGCGCGCTTCCCTGTGTGGTCAACAAAACAGGGAACATATTTTAAGCTTGTTTTCCAAAACACTGCATGACAAACTTGTACTCAGAGGCCCATGAAATACAGCCCCTGACTGTGGACATCTCACCACGCTCCTTCAGACACTCGCTGCTGCTGGGTGAATGAAGGAAACAAAACATTGGGACAGCCCAAAAACATGGAAAACTAAAGCTGCAAATCACATCTCTGCACTTCTATGGCACAGCCTAATTTAGAACCGCTTGTAAAAACCTTAATTTTAACAGATTCTGGTAAAGCAAAAATAGGCAAGGTTCAGATGGAGGCGACAAAAATGATTAGAGGGCTCAGCAGATACGAGGCAAGATTGATAAGGGTGGGAGTGTTTAGTTTAGCAAGAGATGAGTAAGAGGGGAGATGATAACAAGTACACAAATTGTGACTTGGCCTGAGAGGGTACATCTGGTGCTTTTGCCATTTCTCATAACGCAAGAGAAAGGGGACATCGAATGAAGTCAGGAAGCAACAGCCACCCAAAAAAAAAAAAAAAAAAAAAAAAAAAAAAAGGCAGATAAAAGGATTTTTTTTTTCTTTTTTTCTTTTCTTAATACACAACTCATAATTATTCTCTGGAACTTACTGTCACAAGATATCACCAGGGCCAAGAGCATGGGGAGGATGCAAAGAAAGGATTAGACACTTGCAGGGATAGTCATGAGAGCATTTAAAGCTACCTTTGGAAAGACAAAAACAGAAATCAAGGTACAAATGTTTATGCTTCATGGCATGAAGATTTAATTGCTGGAGGCTGGCAGGACATTTTCCCCCACGGAAAGGTCATTCATGGGCTTTGGCCCAAGGACTTCAGCCAGCGCTGGAGAGATCCCCTGTTCCAAAAAGATGCAACTGCTCCCACTCCTCCTTTGTCTTTCCAGGTACCTCAATCCTACACCTCTGATCCCAAAGCCCATTCCTCAGCCCATCCTAAGCCTCTTCAACCCTCCAGGAGCTTCTGGGCAATTGGGGCCAGCCATGTCCCCCAGCCCCTGCCCACGTCACCTGGCCCCAAGCTGCTCATTTCCTCTTTCTTCTTTACATCACATTTAAGTTTCAGGTCCTTATTTTGCCAGCCCTTCCTCTCTGCTATTTCGACTGCCATTTTTTTTACTCCTTCAAACCCAAACCCCCAGCTCCAGCCCCTGCCATCCACTTGGGCTCTCCAGGGAGCGCTGAGCTCCCGGAGCCGGAAGGCAAAGCATCCGCCTTCTCCTGCCCAGACCCACCAGCCACGCACAGACTTGATCACAACTTCAAGATGTCAGGCAAATTTTCCCTTTCTCAATGTGAAGGCGTTGCTCAGAGGAAACCTACATCCCGGAGGAGGAGGACCCTCCTGCCGATCCGGCACCTGCGGGGCAGCGGCAGTCAGGCGCTATTACAGACCGCGGAGCTCATCAACGCGCTGGAACTGACATGCGACTCGCGGAGACAAAGAGAGATTCTGAAAGCAAGTCAGTCTATTAAATTCATACCTACCTGCACAATGTGAAGCAAACCACATCTCGGTTTCCTTTCATGTGCATGACAGTCTTAACTTGTTTCTTTTAATCCCATAAAAGCAGCTAAAGCATGCAACATGCTTCCCGGAGATGAAGCAAACCTGTATTTTAGTTCCTGACAGTGATTTAGTTTATAGGGTGTTGGTTGCTTTTTTTGTTTTTGTTTTTGGTTTTTTTTTAGGGAAGATAATGAATGTTGTCCAAAGCTGGTATTATAAAGGGAATACTACAAGGTACATGCTCGACACCTGGCATTTAAAAGAGAATCCCATAAATTGACATTGTCTGTAACGGACCAAACACAGCTGCAATCCCTCGCGCTGCACAGACACCAGCACTGGGGGCTGGAAGATCCCAGCATCTCTTGCCAAGGTTTTCTTTGGAAATCAGCACCCTTCTGAAAATTCAAAGTGTCTCTCATTTAGTCAGTCACACCCCAAGTAGGACCGGGGAGATGACCAGGGCTGTATGACTATGCAATAAATCCAGCAAATCCAAAGGGCCAGAGCAGTAATCCATGGAAATGTTCCAGACGAGGGGGGTTTAAGTGCCTTTCATTCCCAGCTGCAAGCCCAACAAGCTGCCAGAAGGCGGAGACCACCGAGCACAAGGGGTTAATAGCCTTACTAAAGAAAATGATACACATAATTTCCTTTTATCATAAAACAATACGTTTATTATTTTCTGTATATCTGTTAAAGGGCATGGCCTTCTGAGTGGAAAACAAAACACAGCTTGGTCACATGTTTATTTGCTTCAGCTACTCCCTTTCCCTTCTGATAAATAATCAAACATGCCATCCAGAAAAAACAAAACCAGTGAGCTGGGAAATTTGATGGTCATCAAATAGACTAAGATACCAAGAAAAGCAGCCCACTGTTCCCACAGAGAGTTTTCTGCCCCACACCTACACTAACATCTGAGTAAATAACTTCAGTCACTCTTTCCATTTTCCCCATGAAATTACTCCTACTGTTAAACAAATTGTCCTTAAGGCAGTTGCAAACACCATTTTTTTTTTTCTGCAAAGTAGAACAACTTCTGAACATTAAAAAGCCAGACTAGCAATATATTTTCAAAATATGTTTGTTGTACTTGCGGTTTGGCTGAACACACAGCTTGATTTGTCTCTCTCTTGCTCTCTTTTCTAGGAAGATGGGGGTTTACAGTTTAAAATTTGAAAGTGTATTTGGATCTTGGAGAGGCAGGAAAAGCCTCAAGGAGGATGGGTTTTCTCCACAGGGCAGGCAACATATTTTCCATTTTCTCTTATGTTTCACACTGTACGAGCACTAGGAATGCTTGCCAAAAAAAAAGTTACCTGCTATTTCAGTGGACTTTTGCGGGAGGGGGGGAGAAACCACCGAGAAATATCAAGCAGTTTTTTAAGTCACTTGAACCGAGGGGGAAAAAAATCCAGCATCTCTGTTGTGACATGGATTACCCAGAGGATCTACACTATCTTCCAACAACCCCTGAAGACCATTCATACAACAATCATTAATACTGAAAAACTGCAGAGAAAATCCCTCACGTGAGAAGTTAACAACCATTACCCGGCGTGAGCACGCTTTCCCTTTCCTTTTGTAGTACCACAGGTCTAAACAATAGTCATATGAATGAGATAATAGCCATGCTTGTCTCAGCAGCCTGATTTTTATTAGCATGAAATTGGTACAAATATTAGCAAGGCTGGTTTGCATGCGGTGCCAGAGCCACGATGCAAACAATTTGCAGAAAACAAAAAAGCCACTCGGTGGGTTTGCTCCACTTTTGCTGCCCAGTGCAGCAGCCACGTTTCCCTTTCTTGGGGGGAGGTTTGTTGTTTAGGTATTTTTGGCAGTTGTGCAAGGATAAGCGGCAGCACCTGGCACGGATGGTGGCACATGGCTGCTCCCGTGCCAGAGGGGCATCGCAAGGTGACAGGCACCCCAAAAGAGGACTCCATCCTCGCCACAGTTCTCCAAAGCCGTACCAAAAACCCCACCCATGTCAACACTGCCATAAACAACCTGAACTGTCTGCTTTTCCTTCGAGCCAAAGCAATTCCCCCTCTCCTGTGCTCCAAGCTGCCTGCGCAAGGCAGCGCGTTAAAAGTTCAGCCCTGCCTGCACGCTCCTTTCCTCTGAGCGCTTGCAGAGAAAATGAAGAGTTTAACAGAGTGAGCTCTTACTGTCTGCCTTTAGATTTCCGTCTTCGCGCTGGAGATGTTTCTGGCTGTTTCTGTGAAGCGGGGGCTGAAGAATGGTAAAAAGATGTTTGAATAAACAGGAAGTGCCGTGCAGCCGGAGCACAGGCTGGAGGGAGACGCTGGAGCACTGCCCTTCGCGGCAGCCACCGGGCTCTGCCTCCACAGTAGCAACCTCTGCTTTTACTAAATGACAAAGAAACCGCAAAGCATTCCTTTTCTAATTCTTCCCTTGCAAAGTGGTGAGATCAGCCGGAGCTCGCAGGTAATCTCGAAGTTGTGTTTAGCACTACACCCGGCACAAAAATCTAGTGACTCTGCACTATTAACCCCCCACCTCCCGCCCCAATCTGTTAGCAGAAACAAGCAGAACTAATTATGTCCCCAACTAGACCAAAGAGCAGCCAGAAGCACACCTCGCTTCTGTATTTAGGCAAATTCGGATTTGCACGGAAGTCCAGCCAAGCTTGACGTTCCTACCCTCGACAGCGCTGTGACTTGCTCTGGAAACCAGCTTGGGAGGCTGGCCGGGCTGCAGAGCTGTTTTCTCTAACTGCGTGAACTGAAACATAAACAACCGCCCAAAAAACACAACTTCTCTTGGGCGCAGGGACTGGCATTCAGCATCTCCCAAAGTGTAACTTCAGCATTCCGGCAGATGCCACCCCTCCTTCGTCATCTCCTTCCCCTCCCTAAAACAAAGTACCTATTTAACTGCAGATGACTAACTAACCATCTCCCCACCCAATTATCAAAGCCCTGTCTGCTGTCATATTGGTGACATGACACAGATATTGTCAAGAAAAAGTAAACTGGGGCTGGCACTCAAAGGCAGCTCGCGAAGAGATGAGCAGTCGAACAGCCATATTCAATAAAAAAGAGGAACAGGATTCCTTTGGAAAATGTATTGCTGTTGTGGCAACGTGCTGCTGCCACTGAAGGGACTGATTTGTTATTTAGCATGTAGTCTTGGACTGTCTGTCATTCTGGGTGCTAATGCTCTGCTAAAATAACTCATTGGGAGCTGTCAGTGGGATGTTTACATAGGCCCCCAATCTTTTCTTCATACAAGGAAATTTTTTACTGGAATTCATCTTCTTTTGATCTCACATTCAAAGCAACAGCAGCTTGATAGACATGCAAGTCTGAAAGCAAATCCAGACGCTGAAGATAAACCGCCAGAGTATGACAGGCAGGAGCATCTAAAGCTTATAAAAATGAAGAGAACAGCATGTCGTCTGAGTATTACAATAGCAGAAATCAAGAGACATATTAGGTGGAACTGATCAGCCACAAAAACAGTTCAAAAGGCAGATCATAGAAACAGAAGACTAAGCTAGAAAAAAAATAAAATTGGAAAGATCTGCTTTACAGAGGCATCACCTCCTTTCTGAGCACCGCAGCGTTTCCGCTCCAGCATGTAAACTTAAGGGGAAAAAAAAGAACAGGGCTGGTGCTGTCTCTACTAACTCAGCACTTCTTACCTTCAACTCACCAATTAATTTGCCAAGTGTGCGTTTCAATTATGTGTTATGCGGAGTGAAATAAAAACAGGACACTGTGCCACTCGCATCTGTAGCCCATCCCTCCCCGACACCACAGGGATGGGGAATTGGTGCCTCTTCGTTAGGAACTGCATCCCCCTGCAAGGTGCAAAAGGGGCCCTGGCCTGAGCCCCTGCCACCATTTTGGCTTGTTCATCTTTCCAAGGGCTGAGTCTTGGGATGCTCCTGAGCTCTGCCTCTGCCCCCGGTGCAGAATTATTAGTTCAGAAGGTAATTTTATTTAAATTTAATTACGTGTGCCACGGAGTCCACAACTATGTTCCGAAGGCGACACTTGCCAGGAAACAATTGCTGAAACTTTCTCTAGAAACCCATACATTTTTAATTTTTCTTCCCCAAATAAGCTTCTTATTCTAATTGAAGTCAGCAAATATAATGAAAAAGTAATTCTCAAACAATTTTGTACTTAGAGCTATTTGTTAACAAACACTGAATGAGCAGCAGTGTTAGGTTAAAGGGCAGCAGGATTCCACATTATAATTTAGCCTGCGGTTATTTCTGATTAAGAACACCCTCCAGGACGGCAAGGCAAGATCTTCTTTTGCAGCAGGCATAGCTTTTTAAATTAGCCTCTTCTCAATAATAAAACCAACAGGAAAACTGTGGATTTAAAACTGTATTAAGCAATTTGAAGTGGTGCAATCAGTTTATGTCTTGCTTTCTGCAAACCACGGTTCCCTGCCTTAGTCAAGTTTCAAATGTAAAAATGCTGCCTGGATTCTGAAACTGTTGTAAGAAAGTCACCTTCTGTCATGCTTATGTAGCTATCTAATGTGCTAAAGGCTGATTATTTATCTTTAAACTGTACTAGTTTAATCTTTTAAGGTCACCACTAATCTGCTCCAACCTTTTAAAAAATAGCAGCTTTCAAGACTTACTGCTGGAATCACTAAACTCTGAGCTGAATGTCATTGTAAGGGATACATTAGCCAGAGCAAGTGTAGTTTTACAATGTAAACACCAAATATAAATCCCCACCTAAATGAGAAGAAAAATATGATGTCCATGCCAGGAGAAATATCAGTAAATAAGGCCAACGCCGTATTATTTCACACAAATACGGTTCCAAATCATGTTGCTATTTCTCTCTCCTCCTCCCCTCCCTTCCCAGAGCAAAAACTCGGGTATAATTTAAAGGATCATTAGGTGTTTTTTCTTTATCTTTTCCCTTTCTCAGCATAAACTTTGCCTGCCTGCTGCGAAGCGTCCTGACCACATTTGGAAGTTGTTGTAAAGTCCAAAACCCCCTCACAGGTTATTTGTGTGCATGTGCTGCACGGCAGCCTTTTATACTCTTTTTCTTTTTCCCCTAGACTTCTTCTGGACTTGAATGTCACAGTAGACCTTGAATGTGAAATGGCTTCCAGCTAATTGCTTTAATTGCTTGAAGATGTGCAGGCAGGTGAAACCTGATCCCCCTGGCCATTGTAGAGACCAGGAACAACACAGGAATGTTTACATAGTGGTTTGAGTTTAATAGACAGTAGAGCTGAGTTTCAGACAGCTAGCAAAAACACAGCTAATAGGTGACCTCTTAATGTAGTCCTCCTTTTTAAAAACAAAATACAATTTCGTTTTATACAAGGCAATGTCCCTAAATGCCAAGGTTATCTGCTTGACTTTTTGAGCGGGCATGCACTGCATTGCACCTGACATTTATACCAGAAACTCTATCCTGAATGCATTTCCCTCTACCTTAAAACAAAAAGCACTTTATGTGTCAGTCACCTTACAAACAGATTAGAGCTGGATGGGGTTTCCTCGTAAGTGCAGTCATTTTAATTTAAAATTGAGTGTTTCTCACCACTGTCATATTCCTTCCCCCTCATCCCCTGGGCACTCCTACCCTCTGGTGGGCACTGCCACAAGTCCTTGGAAGGGTCTTCTGGAAAGGCCAAGTACTTTTACTGCTTTTCCAGAGCTTCCAGTGCATTTGCAGCACGGCGTTAAGATACAGACTAGCTGCAGTGCAGTTTTGCCAAGGCACAGTTTGGTTTCACACACGGCACAAATTCAGCAGCTCTTCCTCAGGCAAAACTCCTCCTGACTGAGAACTGCAGCATTCGGGGTCACTGACGATCAGTTTTGCTTTCCAAGAATCATGAGGTAAGTAAAACACACTTGAAACCAGCCAAAGACCAGGGAGCAGGTACAGCACAAGTGTAGAAAGCAAAGACTGAATTTGGCAGCCACGGTAGCATAAAGGTATTTACTGTAGGTCTAGTCAAAAAAACAAACACTGAAAACAGGTAATACCAAATAGTCACTTTCCTGGCACAGGAACTTCAAGTTTTGTTGCCAATCCCAAAAAAAACATTTAAAAATCACTTGCACTGAATGAATACCAGCCGAGAAATGACATGTGTTGTATCCCAGACAAAAAGGAATAAATAAAATAACATTTATGGAGGAAGGAAAAAGGGAAAGCAATCTGAGAATAAGACTGGAAAAAGCACACAGTGAAGCAGCGGAGATGAGGCCAAACCAGCGCGTATTTGATACAAATGAGAAAGGAAAACAATTCCCTGCCACACAGCCCAGCAAATAAAGGGCATTTCTAGTCTGATCTTGGCAATTCCACTCAGAAAGTTTCAAGTTCTCTAGTACTTTTCGCTGGAGCGACCAACCCCTTGAACAGAAGCAAACAGAAGCAGGAGGGAGGCTGCTCCAGCCACTCTGGATGCAAACTGGCTCCCAGGAAGACAATAGATGCTGGCTGCTCTGCTCCACCTTGCCTGCTATTCCCAATCCTCTGAAGCAAATGAGTAACTGATCTTAAATAATACAGAACAAAGGGAACAATAGGAGCTGGAAAGCAAGCTGGGATACTTGGGAACATGCCTCTTTCTTTTGAGAGAGAATCTTGCCGGCACACACGCACACAGAGAGTTACAGCATCACAGAAGTTGTTGTCCCGTGTCGTTGTGTCGTTCCCCCCCCCCCGCCCATCACCTCCTTAAAAGCTCAAATTCCAGCCAGTGTAGGGTTTTAATAGATTTTTTTTTTTTTCCCTGTACAGCCCGAAAGATTAAGAAAAAAGGATAAAGTTCAGAATAGGGAGGGAAAAAAAAAAAAAAAAAAAAAAAATAGAACAGCGTCAATTTAAAGATTTAGTATAAACTAGTCCAAGCCTGTGGGAGGAACGCTAAGTGGAAAAAGTAAACACGGTCCCCCCAAGAAGTTCCCCTGGAAGCTGAGCAGGCAGCCAGTGCCTGGTACCCGCTGCCCCGCGCCCGGGGAGGTCAGCCCAGCTATGCTAAACTGACAGGTTCAGTTTACAGCAGGCCAGCACTTTGTTTGGATATACTGGCCTTGCTCACCGCCAGCTTAACAACAGATGGCTCGAAAACTTTCATTATGTTGCAGAGGGCTGAACTGCAAACAATCGGGAAAACTGTGAAAAGTTTAACTCCCTGCGAGCCGAGCGGGGAAGCGCTGCCCTCGGCAGCCGGCGTCTCCTGCCGCCCCGGCCACGGGCGCCTTTAAATTAATTAAAGCGGGATGGGATGATTAATCATACCTGCGCACGGTCCTGGGGATGCCTGGGAAAAAGAATTTGCGATTTGACAAGGTCATTTCAATAAAAGTAGCATTCCAGGAGAAAATGGACTTTGACGGATTGCAAAGCTGATTTTAAACCTTCCTCAAGCCTCTAGCTCTCGGAAAGTTATAGGAAGTTTCTGCAATAATCCTCTAATCGGGGTTTATCAGGAACTTTCTGATGAGAGTTCTTCCATCTACATACAGAAACAGAGCCTCTGTCCCTCACATTCCCACTTCAAACTCTCACCCTCCACGGCAAGAGAAGGCCACCAAATAATCTAACATGCAGATCTGAATATGATTTACCCAAATCTGTGTATAATTTAAATATTCATCTAACTGATTTGATTCATATGCGCCCTAATACCTTTTAACGCTCTAAGGCAGGTTATAAATGCACCTTCCAAGGTTTAATTCAATTGATGGTCTTATATATATCTCATCGCTGAAAACGCATTATTTTATATTATTCAAGAAATGAACAAATCTGTTTTCCACAAATGTATTTTAAAAGCGACTCTTTCCTGTTATTGAAAGAAAATTGTGTTTATTACTCCTTTAGCATAGTGTAAACTCATAAACGTCAACAGAGACTACAAGGAAAACTGTCAGCTAAATATTGTTTCCTTCATGAGCTGCTCTTCCAAGTCAATTACGCCTTTCAACTTCTGGGGCATTGTATGATAAACTGGCAGTAAAAATCATTCACATTAATATACCATGGTGCCTTGCCTGCAAAAGGTAATTAAAGAAGTAAATGACTCATAAGAATAGACATATTAGCTGCAAAATGAAAGGCAACTGAGCTGCCACATGAAAATATGTACCATTAAGATACTGCATTTTCATATTCCTGTAATCAGCTTCAGTAGACTAATGCTTATTTAATCCAGTTCTCGCCTAAGTCCATCAACAACTGTTTTTTGCTGTTTTCTCCTTGACTGAACATTATGTGTGCAGGTTTGGAATAAATACTGCAATAAGATTTTTGCATAGTCAATTGAAGAACAGGTTTTTTATCTTTTAAAAACTATTTTTCTTTCCCACCAAGAGGAATACAGCAGAGAAGGATACCAAGAAAACCCCACGTTTCCTGGGGTTCTTTCAGGGCCGACATGCTTTGAGTGAAATATACACCCCGGTCTAGCACTACCCATTTTGATTTGTGGAATACAGCAGGAAATGAAGCCTCATCTTCCAACTTTCCTGTTCTTCATTTGGGAAAGGTTTGCCTTGTTAATACATGTTTTCATCAGGGTTAGAAAAATTAGACAGGCTTTCGCTTTCTTAAGTCTTCGACACAAGGTGGGGCAAGGAGAGGAACGAGCACTGCTGGAATCGTGGAGGGGATGGAGCTGCGCGCTGGGGAGCCACAGGATCATCACCCCCAACGATCTGCTCTGCCCAGCCCAGCCTCAACTGACAAGACCCAAACTCCAAACCCACACAGGCACCATCCTGGCACCCCACCTTGGCAGCAGGACTGCCAAGCTCAGCACAACACACCTGATTTTTGGGAAGGGCCACTGCTGGGAGCTCACCCTGTTGTGTGCATTTCAGCCCACCCTCCTTCTGTAGCCACCACACAAATCAAAGCCTTTTGGTGAAGGGTCTTGGGTTGAACTCCCCAAGTCCATCCTTCTCCTCCCAAGGACATGGCAGGGAGATAGAGAAATTCAGGGCACAAAAGCTGTCTCCAAGAGAAAACAATGCGCAAAATACTCAAACATTTATAACTCATCCTGTGTGTTAGCAGTAATTAAAATATTATTTTCATCACAATAATAGCTCTGTAAGGCCAAGATCCAAACTGCTTTTTACTGCACAGCTCTCACAGTTATTTCATTTTCTAAAGTATGGGGTGGAGTGAACTCCAGTATCTCAGCCATTGCTATGGTGCTCTGTTGACAAATGCTGACTTTCCTAAACGGCAGACGCCGTGTATGTACCATCCATCCCTTATTTATTGTGCCCGACACAGGTTTATCCTTGCAAAAAGAGATTTTTCAATAAAAATCTTCACACATTGCCTCGCAACCTGCATTATATGTTGCTTATTTATCACTATCAGTACGAAGTAGTGTAAGACTTAAAATGAAGGATCAATCATTATTTAAACTGTATTATTGCTTCTCCATTTGAGCAGACATCATTTTGTACCCACAATTAATGAGCTCTAGTCCTTTTTCTAATTAAGGAACAAAGGTTCTTGTGTGCAGAGTATAGAGTGACACTGTCTAGAGAACACACATTTAAATAGAAGAGAATCCTTCTAATTACCTTACAATAGGATTTTTTATATCCAGGAACATAATAGGATCAAGAAATTAAAGCATTTCCAACAGCATTTACAAATAAGTCATTACAAAACACTGTTAAAAGGTAATAATGCATCCCCAAAAAACAAGGAGACCTTATGGAGACTAGTGCCTAACACTTCAGTATTTACAGAGTTAACCTTTGAGCATTGATACAGGGGAAAATGCAACACAGAAATTATTTTATAGATGTGTATACACAGAGATAAACTGAAAAAAAAAAAAAAAAAAAAAAAAAAAAAAAAAAAAAAAAAGAGGAGCCAGCTCTTAGAGCCTAAACCACTTTAGGCTCACACAGATTAGGATCCAAACACATAATTAAGAAAGTCAGAAAGGTAACCTCGCTTTCTGCAGTAATTAGGGTTGTTAGAAATCGGATACTGTCTCTTAAAAGTGTTACAAATACACAGCACTACTAAATAACCTGCACTGCTGGGAAAGTATACTCGCTATCAAGGGCAAAGCTGCTATACACTGAGGTAACAGTAAATGACAGACTGTTGTTCAAGTCCATTAGCTGCTATGTGATAGGAGCACATTCACTAGCACACGACCTGTGAAAAATCTTAGATCTCTTTAAATCTTTGAATTGGATTGCTGCATTAATTCTTAAGAACTGCAATCCTTCAACCAAGTCAAATTACCCTCATTAACAGGGGAAAAACTGCCTCTGCAATAAGTTTAAAAAAAAGAGATATTTATTACCTATAATCACTTTCACGTACTTCACCTGGGAATTGTGACAAACTGGGACAACAACTTCAGAGGCTGGCACCAGTTCAGCTGCTGGTGGGGCCGGGGTGGAGGGGACGCGCCGTGCACGTGTCACCCTCTGTGCCTGTGCGCGCCGACATTCAGCGTGAATACGTGTGCTTCTCGGGGAAAAACCTCAATGAATGTTCTAAGAAAAGAAAAATCACTAAGAATAAGCACAGGCACTGAAGCGATCTGCGTGTGTGCCACTGAAATAACCGCAAAAGAGGAGGGGAAATTCTTCAGTTATTCAAGGCTTGATTAGAACACTGCTTCATAATTAGGCATGTTACAAGTATTGTCATCAACCAGAAAATTCATGTACTAACTCAAAGGTCTCAGAAGCTGGCTCAAGCCTTCTATTCATTAACAACATCTGCTATTAATGTTTAACCCTCATAAACTTGTACCAAACATTCAGCATTCAACAAAGCTTAAAAATAAGTATTTTGTTGTGCCGTTTTATCGGCGTGGTGATCTGCTCAGTTCTGTGGATATCAAGAACTGCTACAACGGCCAGAGAGATAACGGACAAATATTTGGTCTTTGCTGGAAAGAAGATATTCCTTTCTCCAGTCACTGCCTCTCTGCACTTCAGATGCTACAGCTCCTGAGCCAGGCCAGTGCAGCACAATAAACAGCAATGCAGACATACAGATATACATGAACCTATACGATGGTATGAATCATTTAGTTTGAAGATGAAACTCCCTGGAACAATTTTCAGGATGAGTGTTCTAAAGGACCCTCTGTTTAAATTTTTTTTCTAATTTAAAAATGAGTGCTCCTGGGACAAAAAGATTCCCTGTGAAATGGGGAGCTGAGTAAGTCCAGGATCCAGAAATGAGAAACAGAGCGTTTCATCTTCATTTTACTGCTGTGAGTCCAGATGAGAGCCCTGATCTCGCAGTCAGATCCTAATGGGCAGATCTTTGGAAGAGTCTTTGGAAAGACTCATTTCCACCAGTGTGGTTTTAATGTAAGCGTTGCAATCTGCTCGTGCAGGCTCATTTACAGCGTGGAGACAGAGCTAAGTGGTGAGCTAATGCGACCCTCTAATGGCTCCTGGAAGTGCACCCGTCCCCATCCCTCTTCCCGCGGATGGATGTCGGTAGCACAGCCCCTGCTGGGCCCATCCTGGCTCACAGGGGCAGCCCTGGAGCGCCGGTGGGCAGGTCCCACAGCTCCCTGCCTTCCCTGCTCCCTCCTGCTCGCACCCACCGCTGCGCAGCCGACCCCCAAGTCTCCACAGAACCTGGAATTCCAGCATCAGGCGGGTGAAGAACCTGCCTGCACTCATCTCACCATCATTTTCTAATCTGCAGCAACGCCAAGACACAAACCAAGCCACAAAAGTAATGAAAAATACAGTTCTTTTTGTCTTCAAACATGACATTCATGGCGGATTCACTGTCTGCATGTTGCAGCACGCTCTATTCTTAGCACCGTGCCTTTTAAAGTTAGGCCCATTATTTTCTACGGTGTATCAAGATCAGTATGTATAACATATGCCATATTGTTGACACTTCCCTGGATGTACTGCACACCATATGCCTAAAGCACTAAAAGGGGTGATGAACAGAGTGGCAATACTGAAAGGAGAACAAGATACACCAAGCATGTTGAATGAATTCAGTTATATAATTCAGCCAGTAAGGGTTTCCATACATTTAACAATCTCCTCTTTTCCGGCCCCCCCCTTTTTTTTCTTCCCCCCCCCCTCCCCCCCCCCCCCTTGTATAAAAATGAATTTAACAACTTTCCACTGTGAAAAGTTAACACGCTGGACACGTATTCAAAGCAAACATTTAATCACAGTGGGCCCACCAGGTCTAAAAAGTATACATGTAAAGATAGATCATATATAATCACACCAATAAAACAAACAAAAAAGGACTATTCATACATTTTAGCAATAAACTAAAAAAATAAAACATACAGTTCTGCTCCTGCTTCCACTTGTCCTTTATTTTACCTTGCATAAATCTATACCCCAAGTCCAATTCCTAGAACTAGGGAACATGTCATCTTGCCCATCTTCAGAGCTTTATTTACTGGTTTCTCTACTAAGAATTATTATTTGAAGAACCCAGAAACTAATGCTCTCTTACACTACAGTATTTTTGTCCAAATCTTCTGGAACGGATTATAAAATTGAAATGTAAGAAGGAACACAGCCGAGCTATATTTATAACACGAATGCTGCTCTTCAGCAGCTGATACATACACATGTGTATCCTCATTTCTATGCCATCCCTCAGCACGCTCTAATGGGTACACTAGCTGCATACTCGTCATTAAAATAAAAGAAAAGAGAGGAAAAAAAAGAAACTGACTCATCACTGAGAACAGTTTTGACAGTACTTGCATGCAAAGCCTTGGCAGAGAGGTTCAAGCTACTTGGTTGTGACTGGATACAAATCACAAACTTTGGATTGAATTAATAATTAGAGAAAAAAAATACCAAACATGCAAACTCTCAGCAGAGGTACAGGCTGATGCACAGGTGAACCCAGGTCTAATCTCTGAGTTTAGTCCTTGGAGTTATGTGCTACCTAAAGGAAGGAAAAGATCTGGAAAGCAGGTATCACTGCAGGGAATTCCCACTGCCGAGACACTGGCAGGGTCAGGAAAAGGGAATAGCGATGCAGAACACCTGGCAGGAACACACAGGACCCTTCCAGGGGGAGAATCCCAGCTGGCATCAAGCACAGGGGAGGTGCAGGGAAGCAGGATGCTCTCCTGGCACACCAGGAGCAGGGCCAGCTCCTCACAGGGATGCTGCTAATGCTCTGGAGCTAATGATGCCACGCAAAGCTGAAGCTTCTTCCCCCATCCTCTGTCGTTAGTGCCACTATGCACCCACAGGCAATGGATCAAAGGGGCTATGAGAAGATAAGGAGAATCCATTTTAATTTCAAAACATGAAAATTCTGGCACAGGAGATCACTACAAAAGATCAGCTCTGTTATGTATCTATGGTGTGTTGAAGGGGGATGTTGCATTTTAAATGTACAGACACACACAGCTATTTATCTGAGTAAGCAATATCATTAGCAGAGTAAAACAACCTAAAAGGAACATGGGCCTTTTGTTAAAGTGGAAGACAGAATCTTCTCTGTGAAAAACATCAAAGAAAAGGAACACATGCTCATGTTTAAAAACAGTCTACGCCTAATACAGAACATCAAGATGTTAAAAAGAAAAAAAAAAACCCAAAACCAACACAAACCAACAACCCTCACCCCCCCCTTTGCTTCACAATATTTTCCTTAGAAACAAACTTAGTTTGTTTCCTGCTGACCAGAAAAGGGCTGCCAGTGCCCATTTAAAGCACTGGCTGTGCCATCCACTGAGAACTCAGATAAGAATAAATATACAGAAATTTCTCATTGTCAAAATTAGGACAAGTGGAAGTTTTTTTGAGTGGAAACACTTGCACTGCATCAGTATCAGGCCAGAAGGTAAACAGAGGAGTATGTTCCAAAAAATTAGAAAAGGAAGGGGTTGAGACAGGCATGCCAGTGCCTGCTCTGTTCCTGCTCTGAGCTTTCTCTGGAGGAAAACAAAACAAAGCAAAACAAAACACAACAGCTTCATTTTGCAAAAGCCACGACTGTACAGCTATTTGCAGAGGGAAGTGGCGAGCAGGCAACACCTCCTGTCAGCATCCCTGGGGCTGTGCCTTCAGTATATCAACACTGGCCGTGAGATGTCAAGTGAGGGTGTGAAAAAGCCTTTTACCTTCTGGTCTCTAGCTCGGGGCTGGTCCAAGTAGAGCACAGCCAAACTTTCTACTGGCTGTTTGCAACGTTAGTTTGATGGACTTCATCCAGTCGCTTGTGGACTACTGTCCATATTAGGAAAAAATCCCCACTTGATGCTGGCACTGGGATCCAGCCCTATCCACACACACCAGCAGCACTACAGACTTTGCCTCAGCAGCCAGGTTAAGACACAAGGATCACAGCCATGTCAATGTGCCCAGGATCCTTAATAAACAGAACCACATAAAGACAAAAACAATTCTTCCACGGCTAATTAAAACATCTCTTGTGCTCGCTCTGTAAGAAAACCCACACAACAACACATGAGCAACAAACACAAAAGTAAAAAAAATCCCCTAAACCACCCTGTGGTGAACTTTGTTTCCTTTTCCGAGCGGCGCTGGTGACGTCTGCAGGGCAGCTCGGGAGGGTAAAAGGGCATCGCCACCACGGCAGCTTTTAATTCTGCCAGGCAGATCCCCCAGACCTGTAATGAGCGTCTGCTTCCTACCCACTAGGCCATTAATCACCCAGACTCCTAAAAGGTTCAATTCATGTGCCCACTCAGGGAACTCATGAGATGCCTGATAGTCATGTGTCATTCGAGAAGGGAACAAAACTGTATTCTTCTCTGAACTGAGGTAGCGCCTATTACCAACAGACTGTCTCCCCTGGGAGAGACCAGAAGAGCAAAATGAAGGAGAGCTGACTCAAAGCTCTGCCTCACAAAGACACATAATTGATGCAAAAGGGAAAGAGAGTTATTAGGAATCTGCCACTACCCTTATTTTGCCAATAATCTGGGGAATTGGTGAAAGGGTTTTAAAAGTGGTGAAAAGTATCTCAAATTTTTACTACATAAATCCCAGACAGACAGGCTGCTCTCCAGGAAAGACTGTTCTCCTCCTTGGGTAAGAGCTTGGCAAAAGCAAAGGAGGCTTTTGCCACCTTAAAATTGGACCATTTCTTCTAATGATTAACTTCACTCTTCCAGGGACCTTCTGAGCAGCTGGAGGTGATGCCTGGCCTCTTATGCATGCTCACAAATCTTTTGCTTCTCTTGATATCCCCTGCTTCAAAATCTCGATACTTATCCTTATTATGCTCTTAAAAGCCTGGGAGATACCAACCCGGGTCTACATGAACCAGAGGTAACTGACCCCCCCAGACTGGGCTGAAACGTGACACACAAGCATATCACTTGACACTGTCATTCCCTGTACATGACAGCTGGGATGAAAAGGATATGAAAAAGGGAAATAGGCACTTTTGCAGCTTAAAAAATAAATGGTTGTATTGCTCTGCATTTGATAGAAAATTAAGGAAAAAACAAGCTGGAAAAATCCTGCCCTCCTGCTGCTTCTTACTGCTTTTCTTCCTTTAATTACTGCTCTAATAGGTAAACCGATGGATAAAACTGAGAAAAAATATAAAAACCTATGAGCACCCCAGCAATTGCTTCATATCCTTGTTATTTTCCTGGCAATACCCATGCCTCAATAGAAATGTTATCCACATTCTCTTTTTTTCAAATTTTTCCCCTTACAAAATTCAGCTACAAACTAGAGAGTGCAACTAAGTTTCAGGCAGATTCACTGGCACATTCACCGCCACTCGATGTTTTACCTTTCTCACTAGCACCTTTTGATCTCTCAGGCTTTGGGAACACTAAGCTGAACTGATCTCCTGCTGTAATTCATAATTACCAATTCGCAGCTATTTCAGCACTCTGTAGATGCCAGCCTGCTGCTTGGGTATCAATACAGAATTGAAAAATGCTCAATTTTTCTGGCCAGTTGAGATTTTTTTTTTTTTCAGAATTTTCCCCATTCCTCCACAGTGCTACAAAAACCGTGCTGAGCTGCCGCTGTTACCGAGGAGCCAACCTGGATGCTCCGTGCCGCACAGAGCAAAGAGGAGGCTGCTTTCAAAGGGTTTACAGCGTTGAAAAGGGGGTTATGATACATAAACAGCCCTTTTCAGGTTCAAAAAGATCTTCTCTTCCCATTCAGCATCACCATTATCCCTACTGGTTTCCTCCGCCTGCAGCTGCTCCCCAGCAGGCAGATACAAAACGCGGCTCCGCGGGCGACGGCCGTCATCAGCCCTCTCCCCTCGGCTAGAACGTGTCACCACGATGATTTCGCTCCAGCACAGGAGCAAAAACAGCCATGGGCCACAGAAAACAGCCACCCTGGGCCACAGCTCGGGAGGGGCACAGCTGCCTGTGTGGGGCTAGTGGGGCTGCCCCGGTGGCCACCTCCGTACCCACAACACAATCTCGGCTATTGTTCTACGGCCATGAAAAATTAAGCTGGATGGTTAAAGTTTCCCACTCCAAGTGTTGAGATGAGGCCCTGTAGTGTATTTTGCTTTCGTGGCTTACCTGTGGGACCTTCAGCAAAGGAAGTCCATGCTGGGAGTGAATGTAAAATATGGGACCGCGCAGGCCGGAGAGAAAGTCTTAACCAGAGTGCTTGAATTAAAGTGTTTCACCAGCACTCCTGCATTAAGCTTTTGCTCCTGGTTCTCTTACAAACTATAGCAACACACATTCCCTTCAAAATCATCCTAATGTCCTTCAACAAAACTAAAAAGCCTCTCATCCACCATCTGGATTTTGCAGACGGGGCAATGAAAACACAGAGATGAGAAGAATTCAACACTGAATACAAACAATACTCATGAACTACAAACAGACAAGTAGTTCTGAACATTTAGAAGTTGAATTAGATGCAAAAAGCCTTTTCCTTTGTTGCTTACTACCATAACTAAAACCCTTTCTGGTCCTCTCTTCAACATAATCAGTGAATTTACAAATTGTAAATCCTCGTGTTCAATTTTTCTTGCGCTGAAAACAAAACAGAAAATGATCCTTTTAATCTTCAAACAACCTTAAGACAGAAACACTTCACTATTTCCTTGTTTGGTGGGGAAACATGCCAAAATACCAACATCCCTGGCTGAAGCTCGTCTGCGCTGCAGTTTAACAGTACACCCAAGTCCTCCAGACCATCACATGCAAAGAGAGGTCTCACAGCAAAATCCCAGCCTGAAATACTCCCCAGACACTGGAAAAGTTCAGGTCCAGATCCACATCCAGGTTTTTTTATCTCAGGTTTATATCTAAACCAAATATAAGGATTCTCTTGACTTCTTCCACAGAATAGTCTTTTAAGACATAAGACTCCAGAACCAATAAAAAAGGTAATTTAACAATATCTCTAGTGTGTCACCAATCATTTAAAGGGCCTTGAGGCTGCTGCATTCCCACTACAGTACAGCAGCTTTCCCACCCTGCTGGTTTTCAATTGACACCCTCTGTGCTGATATTTTTTTCCAAGTTTTAAGCCTGATGGCATTTCTTAAGCTTCCCCTCACAGCTGATGTCCTCAGCTTGTGCCACTGCCGGGTCCCAGCAGTGCTGCCATGGGCAGTGCCAGGCAGGGAACAGCTCTGCTGGAACCCACAGTGATGAGACCCAGGGTCTTCTCCTCCCTATCCCCCAGGGCACAAGGTCCGGGACAATGTGAGAAACTTAACTTTCAGACAAGAAGCCAAAAGGGGAAAAAAGATTTTTAAAAAACCTGAAAAAGAAACCCTCTATGAGGAGGTTGTTGATCAGGATCTCATAGCAATAACTAACTTCAGAAACCTGCCAATGTATCAATCACAAACGATCTGGTTTTTGGGTTTTTTCTGCCAAAAAGGCAACAAAAAATGACTCTTGTGTACATTTTGCTGGTCTGAGCCTGAAGACTGCTTGGAAGATGGAATATCTGAGACAAGGGAAACACTCCCTTCACCTTTACTTGGCATGAGTGGGATTGTCATCAAATCATTCTTATTTCCAGAAATCCTGGGCACAGCTCAAAGGCCAGGAACTGCTGGCAGACAGAGCTGCAGCCTGAGGCACCACCAGCCTGTGCCACCACAGCCTCCCAACCAGCTCCTGCACCGAGGAGAGCACGAGACAGGCACATCTACTCCTGACCACCTACAACCTCTAATAATTTTCCAGAGCTCATTGCTCCATCAAACACAACCGTCCTGGCTCCCCACCTCAGTTTCTGATGCAGAGCAGCAAGAGGTGCTGTTAACAGAAAAGGGTGGAACACCACCACTTAAAATGCACTTACCTGCTGCAAGTGAAATTAACAGTCATTAAAAAAAAAAAAAAAATTCTTCAGAAAGTTTTCCTTTGCAAATCCCTAAAGCATACCCCACCACCAGAGTCAGGAGGAAGTTTTCAAATGGGTAACTGCTATAAATGAATATATCTGCTAAAGGAATCAGGGGTTTTCGTGCACTCCAAGGTTATGTGTTTAGCAGGCTTTGATACTTCAATGAAAAATTGAGGTGGCAATGATTTGCAGACTAAATTAATGTTAAATACTTCAAAGAACTGGACAAACAAGTCAGCAGCAAAAATTTTATAGGTTCACTTCCTTCAAGGGAACTTAAAGAGCCAGCATTTTATTGCTGCGAATTCTAGTCACTCCTTTTACCCCTCAGCATCTGTTTGAAATATGTAGTAGACAATTGCTTTTTTGGCTCTGACTCAGGTGGTTGAAATACAGGACAAACAGACTACTGTATATAAGCTTTCCTCCAGCAATGAAAATTTTTATTAACTCTCTTGCATAGCAAACTCGGCTGCCTAGCTTCCAATCCCTATAGAATCATCAAGGAATGTGGCTACTTATTAATTCCGGTGGTCAAGCACAGGGTGGGTATGTTGAGACTTGTCTGCAATACGTAACCTCACATTTCAAAAAAATAAGAGGAAAAAAAAAGAAAACTACAGAGGGAAGGAAAAACATAAATGAGTTCTGTTTAGTTCATCATTTGTAAGTGTAAAATTCCAAGCTAAATACTAGCTCTGTACATAAATATGTCAGCCCCGTCAGACTTTCCAGCCAAAGAAAACAAGGCTCATGGTGGTGGGGTTCAGAATTACCCTCAGAGCCATGAACCCGCCCCACCTTCCACTGCTGTGTCAAATTCAGGAGTTTTCTCACACTGGTGCTTCGTAAAAACACCCAGCAGATACTGCCTAAAAATTACACTTCTCACCCCACCCAGCTGAGGGAATGGGGTAAAGAAAAGAACAAGGACAGAGGTACATAACACAGAAAGGAAGGTTCTTGTTCTCTAGGAGACTTTTATTTAGGATGATCCTGGCCACTTGAAACTCCTACATTTCATTGCTTCTGCATCCTCCACACTGCTTGTGTAATGGTGACCACTTCTGCAAAGCTTTTGATCCCTGAGAAGCGCTGTGAGGTGTTTTCCAGCATTTGGATAAAACACCCTCTTCAAGTTGTGGTTCCAGGCCAATTTGAGCCAACCTGAGGCTGTTGTGGTGCTTTCAGCCTTCTGTTGTCTTTCCAAAGTCATAAATACCTAATAGCAGTGGTCAACATTTAAAAGTAAACACCTGCCACATATTTTCTACAGAAAACAACTCCAACAGTCTGAAATCTGCATATATTATCCATTTTTGCATTTTTAGCCAATATTTAACACACAGATTATTGAATAGCTGGACTTTACTTAAAGCTCCCCTTGAGTTGTGTTACATTATTTGGGAAAGAAGGCCACAGTCTACAGCTAGTTGTCAGTTTGCTCCAGCTAATTTCCACACCAACAAATTCAATAGTCTTTCCACCAATGCCATAAATCAGAGAACGACTGCTACAGGAGGAGTGTGAAGAGCCATCAAGGGCTGCCTATAGCCCAGACCTCTCTATTATGACATGTCCCATGAGGCTGAATCTCCCTGGTCTGATCCACCACAACCTGAAGCAAAGTCCTTACATAATTTTCTGGTCATCACATCCTATGGGTATCCATCTGACTTGGGTATTTCTTCCAGTTTCTCCAGAGAAAGCGCAGAGGAAGAAGCTTCTCATCCCTTTACTACAACTGCAGCAGCCAGGTGAGAAGAATGCGACTTCTCATTTCTTCTATTTCTTACTGTCAGTACAAAGCAGGGTTTCCCTTCCAGCTTTCAGCTCCTGCTCGCTGTCTCCCTGGGAGCAGAGGCTCTCCAGCACCTCCTTTCATCTGGCGAGCACTCCCGGTGCTGCAGAATGTCAGCTCACGCAGGGAGCACCCAGCCCCTACAGCAACCCCCCCACAGACAGATGTGATCACAAGCATCACATGTGGCTCTCCCAGATGGTGGCCAAACAGCACAGATCCCTGCCCTGAGGCTCGTTTCTGCACGGACAGTGAGTGCCCTGACAGCTCCGGGTACCTGGGCCACCGTGCACCTCCAGCTCCCAGCTGGGCAGCTGCGGCCACCAGCCCGCAGAACTGTGCCCAGGCTCCCTGGGCAGCTCATCAGGAAGCACTGTGGGTTTGCAGCCTCACAGATGTGTGACCACTGCAGCTCACCCGTGTCCAATTTCTTAGAAAGGAATTGTTCAAAGCTGCAATCCGCTGGACCAAAAAAGGTAAAGCCCTGCGACCCTTAGGAGACAACCTCAAACCCTCTCTCCAACCAAAGCCTGCCGTGCACAGGCTCTAACAGGGAAGTAATTTTGGTGCACAGCCATGCCAGACTTTTCTATGTCTTCCGAGTCATTCTGAGTCCAAAACAAAAAGCATCCTCTCCATAAAAAGACAGGTGCTAGATGAAAAAAATGCAGATTCCCAAGGAAATATTGGAAAATGAGATATACGATCACATTGGAAAAGGCAATTCACACCATTTGTTGAGTTTTCCTCCAACCATTTATCCAAAATCGTTTATCCAAAACAACCAGCAAATCATGGCAGTGTCATACAAAAATGGTACTCCAACCAAGTGCTTGGAAGCTGCACTTAAGAGTAAACACAGAGTAAGTTGTATCCTCCTCAGTAATTAATAGCTGGCCTTTTGTCACCATGTGGGTAAGGAAAGGAAGCAAAGTACCTGATCGTACAGTTTGCAACCTACCCTAGAATATGGAATGACAGAAAATCCAGAGAGAGACAATTATAGTTTAGAGAGCCCAGTCAACCATTTAATCCTTTCAATGCTGTACTTGGGAGCGACACATATACTGAAACCATAGCCAGATATAACTGGTCCTAGGTGCAGAAGAATACTTAAAGAGGAAAACAGGCAGCATTTTCTGCTTAAGCTGGTTTATGCAGCAGCATGGCATGGCCTTAGAGGTCTTCAGTCACCACCACAAGGGCTCTGGACCTCTCCAGCCCCTCACACTTCCAAGGCGTCCGAAGCAATCATGAAAGTGCTTTACAGAAAGTTGTGTTATCTGTGTCTTAGGCAAATGAAGCACTAAATAGAAGTACCAGATTAACCACCACGCATAAATCTCATAATAAACTGTAAAAACAGTTAAAGGCAAAAGCATTGTAATAAACTGCTCCTGGAATTGCCTGATCTTGCAGCCCTGAGCCTAAGGATTTGCTTCAGTGCTAGCGCTGCCTTATCCAGTTACTCAGGGTGTAAGAGGACCACAAAATCATGGACTACCCTGAGCTGGAAGGGACCCACAGGGATCAGACACCTGTCCCTGCACCAGAAAGCGTGCAGGAGAAACCAGTGGGTGAGATGCTCCAGGACCACAACAGGCTTTGCCTGGCAAATGCTTGCTGTGGCTTTAACACCTTGTGCTTTCCAAGTACCACGCTGACAAGAAGACGGGGCAGGTGAGCACACCTTGCTGGTGCAACACTTTGGTGAAGGTGCCCTGAGAGGATCCTGTCACCCCATCTCATAGAGACAAACCTCGAGCAGTGCAGGACAAAGGACATGCCAGGCTGGAGATGGACTGACTAGTTCTATCAGCAGTAATGTCACACACACTTGTGAGGGGAACACTGACCTCAGAATTTCTTAAAATTGTGCTAAGGCAGTTATGTTCCAGCCCAAAAAGGACCTCTGGAAAAACACAGCAAAAATGCTGCCTGATTTTCTCATATTAAATTTTCTGGATAAAAATATGGCCTTTTAATTATAATGTTGCCACATGTCATCTTTTACCATTTTTTTTTCCTTTGCTTTTTGGTGCCTTCACTCGTAATTCTCATTTAAGATTCAATTTCAATTCCCAGAATAAAGCTGGATCCTGCAGCTTGAATTTGGGATGCTCAACAGTTCTAGGAGCTGCCGAAGCAGCAAATCACCTTAGATAGGTGCATAACTTAATAACATTTATCCCATAAAATACCACCTTCTTATAGGACACCCCAAATAACGTGCTTTCCCTAGAATATCCAGAGTCTGATCCATCTGTTTCACCTCTGCCTTATGCTGGCTTAGCACCTCTGGAAAACAGCAGCAGCGTTACACAGATGTAAAGCTGAAATAAATCCAGGGAGGCACAGATACACCGCAAGCACACCGAAATTAATGTGCTTTTCACTGCTCTTCGTGTACAAACACACAGGGAAAAGGAAGAATAAAAAATTTTTCTTTTCTTCCTCGCTTTTCGCAAGTTCCTGGCTATCATTCTGAAATGTAGATATTCCCATCATGCCTCGGTGTTTTTCAGCCCCATGATGCCCTCACTTTTGATTGTATAGATGAAGTTGAAGTGCACAGGGTATTTACTGATCCAGTTATCTTGTTCTGTGACAGGCAGAATCAATCAATCAAGGGGCCAGCTTTATGCTTACGTATTCCAGGCACATCTCTGCACTTCAGGATACGAGATCACAGTGTTATCCAGCCAAATTTGATCAACAAATGCAGTTCCCCTGTGCCACAGCAATCTCAGATGAAGATGTTATTATGTGGAACTGAGCAAAGTGATAAAGACAGTACAGAAAAGGGAGGAAAAGTCAAGCTGGACCATTCTGACAGCCTCTATATACTACGGCTGCAGCATCCCTCTTTCCAAGGCTAGCAAAAATAGCACATTCCAAGGAAGCTGTTGCAAAATGCTTTTTGGCCACCCTGTATCTGTTGGTACTTAATGAAAGAAACGTTATGCCACAGAGTTTGCTAACATGTTTTTAAATGTTGGACAACAGATTACACCCCTTGCCACTGTATTTAGGGAGATATTTATAACACAGGGTCACACACTGCATTTTTCATCACTGTTGAGAACAAGCATATCAAAACCTGAAAGTCCAAAAATGTATTTTAAAATCACAGCTGGCTTAAGCATCATTCAAGTATTTTTATTTTAAATCCCAGCTACAAAAAGATGCAGTTGAATGTGCAAATGTTGAAACCTGTCTCAAGGAGAGTTGACACGATGCTTTTATTTTGCCAATAGCTTTTCACTTTGCTATTGCCCTACAGTTTGGTTTTTTTTTTTTACATTATTTAATCCAAAATACCATCTTTTTGATTCTACCTTTCTTTGCATTTTAAATCTTTAATGGGAGCCTTTGGCAGTCCATGGGAACAATTATTAGATATCTGCTGAGAGAAATTGAAAAATTAATCATACTTTCCATTTTATATTTTGGTACTATACATAAAAATTATCTGGTCTTAAAGCTGCATTCTGTGGTCTGTCGATATGCTCTCCCCAACATGGTAAATACTATGCAAGAATCCGTATATCTCATATTCAAATCTCTCCAGCTAAACAGATATATGGAGAATGCCGTGTTTGCTGAGTGCAAAATTTATTTCAGATCATTCTTCAATTAAAAGGCATCTGCTGCTATTTCTTCTGTTATAGACTGGCTAAAAAAAATCACTGTAAGAAGTACACTAGACTAATCATATGGATGATACCGAAGTTGTTTATTACCCTTTTATGGACTTGGGTACTTAAATTACAGTTTTTCACAACTGTATGCAAAATGTGTAACATAATCTTTATGCAGTTTATTACAGAAACTGATATATGCATTAATCTGACCTTCGTCTAAACAGACCCTTAACCACAGGGAAAAAAAATTCCAAAGGCATCTATCAGCATGTGAGCAGTATCAAAACTGCTAAATCTATTAACTTTGTTTTCCTTTCACTATTATTAAACTGGAAAGCAAAATTCAGCTGGAAAATTATGCCATTTGGGTTCTCTTGTCATCATGTAGTAACTATGAGAAATATATGTGGAATAGCCAAATGGCCAATAGACAAAACACCCACTCCAAGTGACGTACTGTTTTCCATACCACTCAGACAAAATCAAAACAACAGAGCTGTTGCAAACAAAAACAAAATAACATTTCCCATAAGCATTCCAGACAGAGAAAATTTACAGGAAAAGAAAGCTGGGAAAAGACCCAGAGTGATGTGAGTGTTTGTACCTCCAGCCATAAAACCCGCTTCTGGTCGAGCTGGTAAACAACAGTTTAACATTAAAAACACATAAAGGCTCACCATCGATTATTTGTCAAACTTTGGAGTTAAAGATTTACAGCAGCCGAAGGGCTGCTGGTGCTGCTGCCCTGGGCCAGGGGGCTCGGATGCTCATCCCTCCTGCCCTGCACTAGGGCAGATGCAGCCAAAGAACTTCATTTCATTCAGAAAAGAGCAGGATCCAGCATGGGGAAAAGCGCCAGTGCTAGAGCAAGGAGGGGAAAGTAAACAATCAGGTTGATTGCTTCAGAGCAGTGTGTTCTGCAGAGTTTTAAAAAACAACAACAACAACAACAACAACAAAAAAAAAAAAAAAAAAAAAAAACAAAAAACAAACAAACAAACCAACCTTAAAAAAAAAAACCACCACCACCCAAAACCCAAAAACCCAGCTTTTTTTTTTTTTTTTTTTTCTTTCCGGAAAGTCCTTCCAACTCTCAGTGCAGCCTGGCGGAATAACAACTTTAAAAAGTGAAGATGTCGCTTTTTTTTATAGCTGACTCACATTTATATAACTTTGTTAATGCATCTGCTCCCGGGAAGTTACAGTATCTGTGTTCAGCTGCGATACCTGCCCATAAATCGTGGCAGCGCGGCGAATATCAACAGCTGCATTTTACTATTTCAGCCCGTCAGTTTACACTGTCTCCATCACGGCGAATTCCTGTCAGCTGCACTCTCGCTAACACAATTCCTATGTTTTGCCTGGCAGTAAATGGACGCTCCTGCCCCAGCATCATCTAAACAACTCTGTTAACATTTGCCCCCGAGCGTCTCTCTCTTTGTCCAGTCCCTGTCTTCTAACAGATGTCATCCAAGTCTAATCAAGCATAAAATGGTCATAAATATTTCTTTCTGGTAGATTTCACATTCGCATTTCATGCAGGGACATGATATTTTTCTGCTACCTCCAGGGAGTACCTAATGCAAAAACCAGTTACTTACATTCAAGGCTCATGTTCCTTTAGTAAAATGCAGCACATGTTCTCAGTTCAAAGACATAAAAAGGTGCAAGACTTTATCTTCTTTTGTTTAACTGCACCCTGTTTTTATAATAATGTGTGCCACAGCTTCCATCTAGGTATGACATTGTCCTTTGCTTACCAGGCAAACACAACGCTGAATTTTGACCCTGACACTCTCTCAAGCACAAACATTTTTGAATTTCCTACTCCCATCCCTTAATTATTGCAGAAAATATACGGGGTTTTTTTCTTTTTTTTCCTCAGCTGTTTCATTTGCCAAGCTATTTAAAGAATTCACATGAAAAAGGCACTTCACTATTTTGGTTCTTTTATGCAAAATTTTGCAACCTACCTCATCTTCTTTCATTAAAAACAGTTAAATGATTCTAGGATACAAATTTAAGGCTCATGCCTATTTAACAGTTGATAATCACGAGACATAAGCAATTTCCAGTGCTTAAACTTTGAAACTATTTTCAAGGTAATTAATTCTTCTTGATGTTAGAATCATCAGAAAAATTATATTTACCCTTGGTAAACTTGGTAAATAATATGTCAGACTGGAAAATAAAACTAACCTTAGATTATTCATAAAGCCGTGTATCTTATCATTTTTCCCCTTTACGTTTGGCACAGCAGAAATATGCCACAGCTATTTAAAGTGAACCACACAACACTTAAGGATATAGATCACAACAGTGAAGCTGTTTTTCCTCTTCCTTCTCCACTGAGCCTAATATTTGATTACTGTTAGTCAAATCAAGCTTTCAGGCAAATAATCTCCATTTCTTAAGTTAATGAGATGTGGTCATGTCGACAACAGCTTGCAGAAAACTTTTAATTCCAATTCCTGCAGGCTGTGCTGGCCTCTTTTACAGCAACCACAGTATGAATGAGTCAAATTTGCCAAAATGGCTTATGTAGACAAGTGCACACTTTAAAGAGGCACTAATTAAAAATACCCACTGGTATCATAATTTAAATACCATGAAAATAAACTGTAAAAGTAGCTCAGCTACAATCTTACGACTTTCCTTAGAGCTCGTTTACTTTAACTAGATGATGTTTTATTGCAGATGAATTCCTAGCTAAAAACAATTTTACGTCTTGGAGGAATTCAAGATTTTGATATAATTAAACAATTTATGTTAATATTTGTTTCACATAAGCTATTAAGCAAGCCCCCCAGAACAAGTCTAATTGAGAAAGATGCAAAGAAGTAGACTGCTGAAGTAAGCAGCAAATTTATACTGTGGATTTACTGCTCTATCTGCAACTTCCCCCCTCATTACAGCCTTCTTTCTCCCTCTCACTCCCTCCTATAAGGCTCCCAGCCGTACTGAATCCCATTAAAACACTCTCCTTGGATGCTGTTATCTTACTGCTGTCCTCAAAAAAAAAGAAGAAAAGGAGAAGGGAGAAAGAGAGGTGGAGCTTGGTATTATTCTCGATGCACTTCCCTGGCCACAACTTCTCCAAAATCCCTTTTGTCTTTCTGTTTTGGCAGGGAATGAAAGCAGCACAGCTGTAGTGTAACAAAAGCAGACGAGAGAACAAAAATAAAATAAAAAAAAAGTTGGTGCTGAGAGGGTTAAACCCATTTAAGGGGTTAAATATGCAATTACCACTGACTAAAACCAGAGAGACATATAGATAAATAGAAGAAATGAAGTCCCCAGGTTCCATTCAGAAGCCTTCATCACATTACTACCAGACAGAAAACTCTTTAAGTACCATTTTCAGATGTTAAATCATTGTTCGTGCAGCACATATTCTCACTATTCCTGGGGGAACAATATCTGAAGACAGCGTGCTAACAAATGCAATCCAGTAAACAGGCATTTTTCCTCTTGTTGTTAGTACCTTTGTGTTCCAGCTCCCAGCTCTGTCATCCATGCCTTCTCTCTGCTTTGAAGTTAAAGTACTGAATGAGCGTTGTCATCTATTATCCAGAGTGTGCATGTAGATTATAAATAAGAAATAAAAGTGACTTTCAGTACACTGCTTTTGCATTAGCAAGTTGCCTTCTCTGTTACCTCCTCTGTCCTTCATACTTTGCTACCAACATTATATTAAAAATATGACTTTAAGTGTTTCTTCCAGAATGCTATAAAATATGTACACAGCAGAGACGAAAGTTTTATTGAAACAAACAAGTCCAGCAGTTTAACCAGGTTCATGATTTCAGCTTCAACAGACTGTTTAACCCTTGTCTGCAGATGTCCTTCAGGCCCCCAACACATTAATTGCATCCCCAGCTTCTTTTGCATACACGCTACTGAGCAGAGAGCTATTAATTACACTGAAGTTTATTTACAGTAAGAGCCTTTTCCACTATTGATCAATTATTTACTAATATTTTCAGGGTAACAATTTTTCATTTTAAGGCCACAAATAAACACTTTTCCTAATATAAGAGCACTGATCTATTTCAACCGCATCTGCTCGTACCTGGTAAGCAAACTCATCTCCATGAACAGAACTGTGAGACTTAGAAACATTTCTCCCAGTGCTTCATCTGAAGGAAGATGTGAGCACAATCTGCACTCAATCAATCCCTTTAATCTTCATAGAATTGTATCACAGAATCCTAGAATGGTTTGCGTTGGAAGATGATCTACTTCATACCCCTCTGCTATGGGCAGGGACACCTTCCATATCCCTCTACTTTCAGCTGGCTTTGAAAAGCACCACTTTGGCTGTCTTAATCCACACATGCTGCCTAAATTAGGGCATCTTAGGAAGGAAGGAGAAAGGTGTTTAAAGCCCTGAGGGGTGGTGGGCAGCAAGGATGTGAGCAGAGATCTTTGTCCTGGCCCTGCTCCAGTGGGGGGGGCCCTGGGCCACCTCTGGGCAGGGACACAGTGGTCTCAGGTCCCACACATCATCTGCCCAGATGTGCCTCTGCAAAACTTTTGGGGAAATCCATGCAGAACGAAACCTAGCAGAGCCCAAAGCCAGCACTGCATGACAAGCTGGAACCACAGAATCGTTTATGTTGGAAAAGACCTTCAGGATCATCAAGTCCAACTCTTGATTACACTGCCAAGTCACAAAGCCAGCTTCAAAAGAGTAAGCACAAGCCTGGGAACAATACATCTCTAAATAAATAATAACAACTCTTTTACACTCAATAATTTCCTCACTATTCAGTGGAATGTCCATTTTAGATGACCAAAAACATACTCATGCACCCAGCTCCCCCTCAATTCCACGTTCAGAAGACCAAAGCTCCTCTGGAGAGAGAGAAAAGGCTGGATGGGACAAACCACTGGCAGTGCCCTGGCTGCTACCTGCAAAACAATGGTACCAGCAAGATTTCCTGAAAATAAAAGTCCCTTGGTGCAGCTCCATGTCTCTGCAGATGGCAGCGACTTTTGGGGCAGAAGGGGAATTGCCTCTTGGCTTTTCTGGCCCGACAGCAAGATTTGCAGTCCACTTGTGTCTCAGTATGGGCTGGTCAGGTAAGGAATCTGCAGGGCAGGAACAGAGGAGCTCTGCTTCCCTTCATCCCTCCAGGTGTCCTGGATCTTTCTTTCTTTCATCCTTTTGGACAAACAATAATGATAGAAGGAGGTTCAAGCACAGTCCAGTGTTTTTCACTCGGACATATGGGAGCCAGTCCTTTTATAAAATGCTTTTGGTAAATGGTTCAAGTCCCTGTAAAGACTGGGGCAATTCAGTAATGATTTTCAAGGCAATCATAGAATATGCTGAGTTAGAAGAGACCCATCAGGATTATCGAGTCCAAATCCTGGCCTTGCACGGCACACCCCAAAAATCCCACCATGTGTCTGTCACTTACTACCTGTCTGGAACATCACCAAGAAAAAAATGAGATGGAGAAATACAAAATAGAAGAAGAGGCACTCCTTCCCTCCACCAGGACAAGATGGAAATGCGATGGTGCCCAACAGTCTTCCTTTGGCAGATACCACATGTGCAGGCAGCTCAAACGGCCTGGAGAGCCCCATTCTCCTTCCTTTAGGGAAGGTAGCAGTGGAATCTCTGGATGCACATGGAGTATCAGAAACGCCACGTAAATGCAAAGGGCACGCTGGTGAGCCCTCCACTGGTGCCAGCCCAGGCACAGGAGCCCCTCCAGCTCTGGGAAATCACCATGTGCAGGACCAGACCGTGCCTTACCCTGGGGAAAGAGGCAGCCCTTGTGTCCTTGGCATTCAGTGCAGGATGCCTGTCAAACATATGAGAAGGGGTGCTTTTTCCCTGCTAGGGGCCAGTTTTCCATCCAGCTCCTGTCCACAGGACTGAACAAACTGAGCCCCAGCCCAGCTCCCTTACTCAGCACGTTCGTGACTTGCCCAAGATGACCAACAGGTAAATACTCCCAGGCTTCACGAGTTCATTTAACAAGAGCTCTACCTCCCCAGCACAAGGGGATCAGCTCCTAGAGACAAGATGAGAGGAGGTGAAAAGCTGGTCTTAGGAAACATGAGATCAGGTACAAAAGGGATTCTTTGCTGTCAAAGCATAATATGTCAGCTTGTGATAAACCTGAATTGCTTCATATACCAAGGATCACTAGACATTAGCTGCTTTTTATATGGCAATATGGTGCAGAGGTTTCAGACGGGATATTGTTTTATGTTGATCATGATAAAACTCCCTGTAGCTTTGATAAAGCCTGCACAGGCTTTTCATTCAAACTAATGAGTGATACTGGCTGTGGGATGCCGAGGCACGCTCTTGATGCTTTCCAATGGTTCAACTCGTAACCAGGAATCAATTCAGCCTGGACAAGCAAGAGAGTTACTCATCTAAGGGGTTTTGAATGATGATCCTGCTCCCTGTGTTCTCCCCAGGTACATCTGAAAAGGCACGGTGACAAAGGGGGCACCACATGTTGGCAAAGTACATCTCTTACCAGGGGATCTCCTGGGTGCAGCCTGCTCTGAAGGAACAGTTGGCTCACTCTGTAATCAGCCATCAAACAGCCCCGGCCCGACGGGCCATTCACTTAGCACAAGCCTATTGCTGCTCTGCTTCCCAACATCTGTTTCAATGCTTGTCATCTCCCCGCTTTAAACAAATGTACTGCAGATGTCTTGTCTTGTGGACGACAGGGACTTGGCAGAGACAGGAACAGAGGCCTCCAAATGACAGAGGCGTGGCCAAGGCAGTTATTGGGGAGTTCCGGATGGACTCTGCGCACTGAACATGAAATGAGATTTTCACTCACACCCCCATCCTATGTCCCCCTTTGAACCTCCTGTTTTCTCCTTCAGTTTAAGAGAGTGATGAAGGACAATGATTGGGATGGAGACTGAAGAGCAGCCTCCTCAGAAACATGTGGCCTGAGTCTTCTCAAAAGATTTATCATTGACATATTCAATTAAATGGGAAAACACACTCATTGTCTCATTTTTTGTTCCCAGGACAACCTGATACAAGACGGGACATGGAAAGACACAATGTGTGGTAAAGATAGTAGCTTCCCAGACCAGACTGTGGCCTGGAAACAACAGCAAAGAGACTTGGGCTAAAATTATACTTCTGGAAGAACCAATATAGGAAATGGGATACACAACAAGGAACAGGATGGGTTACTGTGAAGGGTCTCCAGGCAAATCAGTTCTAGGGTGTTCTCTTCATGCAAATCCAATTTGCGTTTTCACTAGGAAAACAAATTAATTAAGGCCTAACATTTTGCATTTTCTGAGTGCTACTTTCGTCCCTTTGAACACATCCTAACTATAGCTGTTTGAAATTCATAGCTGGGGTAGTCAGTAAGATTCCAACAATCTTATTCTTCCTTAACTTGGGTTCTTGGTGCAATAGCTGTGAAGAAACTGGAACAAGCCAGGTGCTTCCTGCCTGCTCCGTCCTGCCCAGCAAAGGCAACATGAGTTTATCTACACTGTTTTAAACTCCAAGTGCTGGTCAGCCCAAGATGCAGGTGATCTACAACAGAAGTGTCCAAGGTCTCGCTGGACAGGGCTTGGAGCAACCCAGATTAGTGGAAGGTGTCCCTGCCCATAGCAGGGGGTTTTAATGAGATGATCTTTAAGGTCTTGTCCAACCCAAGCCATTCTATGATTCCATGATAAGACTTGGTCAGGCACTGAGGAGAAACCTCCCAATGGAGAGTTGTGCACCAAAAGACCTGGGCAGGACTGAAAGCTCCATTGACAGACTGCAGAGGCACAGACCAGGCAAACTCAGGAGTGTCTGACACTCTACTCCAGCCTTTGGTCTCCATGGAAAGACTGGGGAAAAAAAGCTGTTTTTCCAAAACCCACAAAGAAAAATGGTAATTCTAGAGGGGAGCTCACAGCAAACCTGGGGTGGTGGGCTGCCCTATCCCGAGTGTGGCTGCAGCCCAGCCAGGCCATCAGCCAGCACTGGAGAAGTTCCTACCGCGGGCTCTCCGTGACCTTGGAAGGATCCCCAAACGTGAACACGGCACGCGCTTCCCTGCCCCCAGGGAGAGGCACATATTTTTGCTCACAGTTTATGAATCTTTGACGTACAGTTCCTATGACACAGCCTTGGAAGGCCGTATCTTTTATTTATTATGCCTAGCAATTGTCCTTGTAACCAATTATGAAAAAAAGCAGGTGGTCAACAGAAACTCTGCAAAATAAAACCCCTCGGCAAAGCAAACACCGTACCTTTCAGAGCAAGAAAAAATACTGTAAACAGAGCTAATCACTGTTAAACCCTTATAATCCAGCCCTTGCTCAAGTTAAGAGACTGAAACCAACAGTAAAACACTTCAAAAAGCATTAATCGGAGGGATTGGTGAATCATTTCTCAAGGAAAAGGAGTCAGAACACTTTAAACTCTGAACACTCACAGTGTTGTGAAAAGGGTCTCAGACCCATCCTTCCAGACTGTACTAAGGGACAAGATTCCCACACCACCTGCTGGGATGGCTGCTCCAGGAACAGCTGCTCCAGGGACCTGGGGAAGGGCTGCCAGTATGGGCTTCACCCCCGTAGTCATAAAGGAAGATGTGTGGAACAGCAAAAAGCCCTCTTTTAGCTCCTCCATAAAACAGCTACAGTTACCAGCATTCCCTGCACCTTCTTGAGTATTATATTCAATAATATTAATAGGCTCATATTTACCGTATCTTAAAAGCTAACAATCCCATTGCCAGCACTAATTAAAAAGACAAGAAGCAGAAAAGAAGCAGAAAAGAAGCAGTGGATTATTTCTTCAATATGGATTCACGCCTAGATTTAATAAAACCTGCTTTAGTGTTATAACCTTACATTTGTTTCAAGAACACTATAAAAGATAAGTCTGCTTTTTGTTGTTTATTGACTTGCAGGGTTTTCTCTCAGATCTGTAATACAGCATTACAGCTATGGGAAGGCAAGGGAGAATACTGTTTTCCCTGAACAGAACAACTGCTTTTGCTACCCAAATACCATGTCTGGGATGAAGAAACCAACACAGCTATCAAGAGAGAAGAACAGGCACTAAAATGAAGCACTGAGGAGGTTTAGCTGTACAAAATCCTCCCTGTGACCTTACAGAAAGCACTTTACCTACAGCTACAACTGAATGCCACAGCCAGCTGTTCCAGAGGATAGGTTTTGGGGTTTATTCCAGACACAGAGCTTCCACACCTGCACACTCAGCACGCTGGATGCTTTCAACTTTAGCTTTCCAACAAATTCAGATCGGTTGCTTTCCACACACACCTGTCCATCCTGCTCGGAGCCTGAAGAAGAGGGATGACATAGCAGAGAGGGTATGCAATGCACTGCAACAAAGTCAAGATAAACTGCAGCCACTCTCCCCAAAACCAGAGCTACTCCTAGGTGAGCTCATCTGGAGATCAAGTTTCTCATTTAAGCAGAGGCCAGAAGAATTCTCCTGGAGACTGCTGAGACTGGACTATGAGGATCTGAGCGCTCCAAACGTTTTCTTATCCATGAGGAAAAACTATGTTCCATCTTGTTTCTAATTTTTGCTGCAAGATGCTGGGCCCCACTACTTCTAGCAAGTTCCATCCTCCTTCCCTGTGCCTGTCTGACCTTTCTCTATAGTGAATCACTCAATTATGTGGAAACAGAAATACAAAACATTGATGGTTTAAGAACACAAATGCTCCAGCCTCATCCATGAGAGAGCAGCCAATCCTCCCAAAGTTGTGGGTCTGCTGCTGATTCAGGATGCCAGAAGGTACTCGGGAAGATCCACCCTCTGCCCACACAGTCCTTGGGAACAACTAGGGACCTTACCCCTATTTCTGCACGTATCTCACTGATTACTGGAAAAAGGAGGAAAAAAGAAGGAATGTCAGACAGACAGTGGTCTTACAACATTTCACTGGTGCTGCAGTTCTTTCCTGGCAGACGTTTCTCCGTATCGGTGATAATAACAAGGAAAATTTAAGGAAAACTTGATTTGAGCATGCCAACAGCAACCACATTCCTTTAGCTTGTGATCACTTAGCTCAAATAGACAAGATTTCCCCCCCACACCCCCCCCCCCCCTTGCTGCACTTAATTTCCAGGTAGAGTTTGTTAAAGCCTGAAATCCCACCTGAACTTTGGAAAGTCTTTAAAAAAAAAGAAAAAAAAAAAAAAAAAGAAGAAAATAAACCCAAACACAAATATTTGGCTAAGTGACCCATAGCAAATTGCGTAATGCCAGTTAAAAGTTGTGTTTTCTAAGTATCAGCCCCAGAGGTTTTATCTGAAATAAAATCCTGATTACTTCAGATTCTGGAGGCAAACTGTGACCTTGCTCTGCATCTCCAAATTTGAAACATTTGTGTCCTGCCCCTCAACAACGATGCCTCTTGCTAGAAAGGAACAAAATCCTTTCAAAAACTTGCTTATTTTATTTAATAAGGTAAGAGGGCCCCAAACACACATATAAGAATTAGTTCAGCCTTGAAGCTTGATCAAAAGAGGTCACCTAAACTTGGAACTGCAGTGCTCTACCATGCAAAAATGACCCATCTTCAGGCATGTACCTGCATGCCCAGCGATGTCTCTGTCTGTAACCATCCCAGTCCTCCATCCTGTGGTCATTAAATGAGAACCAGTACTAGGTCAGCACACAGAACACAAGGAATTATATCCATTTCTTGCATCCTTCTCTTTGGTTTGCCGGGGAACACGCTCTGAGAGCTGGGGGCAAAGGGGAGAACTGCACTGATGAGTTTTACAACACATTGTCAGAGAGATTAAATAGCCCAACTCTCCTCAACCTTCACTTTACCAGCCCTACTTTCAGTAGCCTGGAAAAAAAGAAAGGAAAAAAAAAACCCAAACCAAAACAAAAAGCAAACAAAAACCCTTAAAAGAAAAAGAAGAAATATGATTCAAAATAAATTGAAAAGCCCAACTTGTAATAAACCTGGCACTTGCCCCAGGCTTCAGGGATGTCTGAGACTATACACTCCACAGACACAATCTGTAGCTCTTATAGGGAAAAAAAGAGATATATTTGCACTATTTAAAACAGGTTGCAAATATAGTTTATGTTTTGGAAATGTAGGGAGCACGGCTAACAAAATACAGAATGCAGCAACAAAACAAGCAACACTATCCTACAAAACTGTCATTATATAATGTCACTGTTTACACTAAGCCTCCAAAAGATACCTTCTGTTATTTTTTTTTAATTAATGGGGTGCTATGCAGTTAAATAAACTCATGAAGAGTATTCACAACTTCTGCATTTTTACTTCAAATCCCAATCTTTATTTACAACATCACTGTTATAAATTACAACAGTACTGTTAACATTCTTCTCACTTGCTGGGATACCCAGTGGAGCTCCCCGAGAGAAAGAACATAATGCAGGAAACCATGGCATTTGATTCTGTTCTTATTTAAATATTTTAAAGTCAGACAAAACTCCACTGAAATCAAGGGCTACGCTACTGAAAACAGCTGCAATTCCGCTGCTGCTCCTCAGGCACTGCCAAACAATCTCCCTACATGCAGCGCGTCTCCAAATAAAGTTAAATTAGTTCTAAAATATCAGCAATCCGTGCAACTTTGTATTAGTGTGAAATTACTTAAGCCTTAATTCAGCAAGGTACTTAAGCACATTCCTAATTTTACAGGCATGAGACGTACCAGTGACCTTAATCAGACTAGTCACGCACTTACATTTGGGCACATGCTTAAGCATCTTGCAACGTTAAAAGCCACGATGAGGAACAGTTCCATGTGAATTAAAAGCTGCTTTACACCTTAGTAGGCACACTACCATTTTAAGTTCGAGATATATATATATATATATATATATATATATTTGCTACAAACAAGTGGTTGCACCACCTATAAAACAACCCTTAAAGTATGAGGATCACTGGAGGAGGAACAGTCTTTAATAATCTGAATAACATCAATCACTTGAAATAGACTTTTAATTCCTATCTGATGCTTGCTGGAAGCCCTTTTGCAGTGTATACACGTGCTGGCTAACAGCTTTAAAGCATTCCTTTGCGGACTTTCCCTAAACAGCACTCCTGAATGTGGAACTTTATTGCTTATGAGTAAGCATAAGCAAATATAAGGGGAGAGTGCACACCTACGAAAACAGCTGGGAACAAACACACCACTGCTGAATTTTCACAGAGATGCAAAGCTAAAACTCAACCCAGCAAACATTATTTCAGAAGCTCTATCCCTTCAAAGAGCCCACAGAAACCTAAATGATTACTGCCAGATCCTAATTTACCAGGTGAAGTAAAAGCAGCTATTGTAAAACAATAAATAAATACAGAAATAGACATGGACAGCCTACAGAGGACTTCTGGATTTGGATGTGCACATAACCCAGGTGATTACATGTCTAATGACCCAGCTTCTGCATGTCCGTGCTTGTACCAGCACACACAGCAGCAGAGCTCCAGGTGCCAATGTCAAGGTGCTCTGAGGACTCGGGTTTGTGCAGTTATTTATCAAAGATCTCAGAAGCAAAATAAAACAAAACCAAGACAAAGAGAAAACAATAATCTCAGCAAGTGCAACTAAGTAGTAGTTTCCCCTTACCCTTCAACAGTTAGAGAAAATTCAGGGCTTGTTGGTGTCAATAAGTAGTTATAACAAAGACATTAGCAATAGTGAGGATAGAGAATGCTGCATGAATGTTCTCAGCATGGTTCATTGACAACTGATCTAAAAATTGAATTATTAAGGGAAAAAAATCATTGATTCTAAAACCCAGGCAAGGTAGCCAGCCTATGTTAAAACTTATTTAATTTTTCCAGCGCTGCTTCATTCCTAAGCTCTCGGAGCCACAGCTTTTCCATTGAAAAGCAAAAGACATTTTACGCACAATTTTCCCTCTACTAGAAAGAGGTATATTGTGCCCTTCAGTGAACATAAAATTGATATTATCGTCTCTTAGTTTATATCTCACTACTTAACCTTCAGATTAAAAGTTATTAGATTTGAATGACTAAAAAGACATCATGTCACCTTCCGTTCAATGCTGGGAGATGGCAGAACTTGGGGGAAAAGTCTGAATGATAAAAACCACAAAGTTACTGGGAGCATAAAGTTGTTTTTCACAATCTCTGATGAAAAAGCAGAAGCTGTACAAATGCAGTCATCTTTTCACCATGTTGTAATCTTCGGTTATGAGGGTATGACAATACAAAATCAGACACAATCCAATAGCTGGCATGGAGTTTAATCTATACTTTCAAATGGCTCCTTCAATAGCAGCAGCAGTTTAATAATTAGGCTTTGTGTCTCTTTGGACAAAATGACTCAACACGGACGCTCCCTTAAAGTGTAACAAACAATTTTGGTCCAACCCAGTTATGTCAATATGAAACAAAGACTTTATCTTGGATCTAATTTAGCAGTTTTGCTCTACAGAGATAAGTCCACATCATGATCAATGGGACTGTAAAACTCCTGATGCGGTTTGTAAGCTCTCCTCACGGGTTTTCAAAATAACATGAAACTCACCAATAAAAAAAAAAAAAAAAAAAAAGGCATTTCTTTCATTTATACTGCAATATATTCAGATTTCTTTCTAGTCAAATTTTCTTTTTGATGTGCCCAATTAAAACAGCCTCTCAACAATACACCAAATCCTCCATTTCTTGTACATCTTCCTTGTCTTTGAACACGAACAGAATCTGAAGAACCCACACAGTCCCTCTGGAGTTCGATTCTCTCAATCTAACACTTCACATCTCAACATTTCATGAAACAACTACTGCCAAGGGCCCAACTATGGCACCTTCACACAGACACCACAAACAGCCCAACTTCAGGCACTGATTTGGGCACAGACCAGAATCTAGTCCAAATTTCTTTTGTCTATCAAACCTTCTTTTATAGAAGAAAAAAATTGTATTTTTCACTCGTAGACATTCACTGGAATAAAAGTACAAAACAGGATATAACGCTCTCAGGTTTTTTTCCAAGGAAAACCCCCTTCTTTCCTTACTTGGTGGACACATGGCAAAACTAGTATTTATCTAAATTCTTCAGAAAGCTTGAAGTGACACTTCATAATTACAGTATAGTTCAGCTCAAAGACGAAGTGAAGAAAAGAAACTTCCCCGCAATTCTTTACATAAACCTCCTCCTTCTTTCTCCACACACCAGTTGAGTTTGTATTTCTATTCCAGTTTGTCATAAACACGGCCACCTTGTAACCCTTTTTATCAAGCAATCTCTGCACTACCTAAAAGTACACTACACTCCATCAGACAAGCTATAGGTTTACATTATCCAAACATTCCGATTCTGCCTGCTCAGCGCGGGTTGTCAATAAATGCAAGCAATTGCAAAACAGCAGTGTGTGTTTTTTTCCTAAAGAGAACACTGATAGGAGCCTGCCAGTTCTGCAAAATAAACCCTTTGCAATCTCTGCAGCTAATCTGTCAACAAATTACTATTAAAGTCATACCTCCTCAAAGTTCAAAAGCATTCTGGATTAGACAAAGACACTGAGTTTCATACTCGTGGGGCAGTACTTGAAGTTACGGTATCAAAGTGGATCTGGCTATTGATGTGGAAAGGTTTGTATTTCTGCCACCATGCAACACAGCACTTGGTGTCTTGCTGCTATACATCAGGATTCAACTTCGTAATCATTCTCTTTGTTCAAGTCATAGTCTTGTTTCACTGCTAATAACGTGAAGAACACTTTAATGAGTAGTCCTGAGGATAAAAATAAAATGCAATAAATAATATTTATTTTATAAGCTTAAAAAAAAAAAACAAAAAGCCTGTCTAGGACTGAGGCATCAAACCTCCTATTTGAGTAGACATCAGAAACCACTGAAGCAACTACAGCTGTGATCATGAACATTAAAAGGCAGTTTGTCCCTGTGAGTCTTTATTTATTACTACTTAGAAGGCAAGAGTCACCCCATCATTACATCCCTTCTGCCCAAACTTCCCTCGCCCAGCCTGACCTTCAGCTTGTGGATCACTCCAACACCCATTCTGCACCTCCCAGATGTTTTTCATGATGCCTCAGAGCCAGCAGGTGTTGCCAGACTCTTCCTGGCTCCCTGTTCCCAGGTTTTCTGCTCTGTCGCTTGGTTCTGCCTCCAGGGGCACACTGGGACAAAGCTCCTGAGCCCCACACCAAATCCCAGCTTTGCCTCTTCAGGAAGCACAACGATCCAGGTAACCCTCATGCCTACTCCATGCTTTATAATCAGGTCACCAAAGCCCTGCCCACTCCACCTCACCCTGACAGTCACTGTCATCAGATGCTCACCTCTGGCACCCGTGGAGTCAGCAGCAGTGGGAAGACGACCTCTCCCACCCTCAGCAAGGGGCCAAAATACTGCGAGAAAAGGTTGTCTTTCCCTTATATTTTGGTTCTGAGGGTGACTTCTATATGTATTTCCACTTTTACCCAACTCTTCCACAGACATACTGCCTCTGAAGAGTCACTGGTATTGCTTTGCCTTTCTTACTTTACCAATATAAACACCAGTTGGAGTTACTTGGCTTTATTATAAATACCAGAACTCATCCCCACATTTGCTACTCCCAGCTTAACAGTACATTTTATGAGATTTCTAATGCTAAAATAATTGAGCATCACTCTCTGTCTCCCTGCATGGCACAATCACCCTAACATGACAGGGAAGCATAAAACTTGTCCTACAAATCCTCCTTGTACTCACAGCAAGAGTGAACACACCATACACTTCTCCTGCAAACACATGAACATCTGTGGTGCTCCATAATTTTCCATGGTAAAATATTTACAAGTTTGCAAACCCATTAGAACTTCCTAAAAAAACCCTGAAGTATTTCTGTTTCCCTCTCTCATACTAACAAAGCTATTAGTCCTAATTAATTCATAAATGTCACCAAAAATGTGACCCTAAATTCAGCACAGATGCTTTCACAAGCCATTGTACATGCAGGTTTCACTGTTCTGCCATGATCATCATGGGAACACGTAACTAACCACAGCAGCAAAGCTCAAACTACCCACCACTGATTCTTCTTTTTTTTTTTCCCCAAGACAAAACAAGTGCCAGGTGGCAAAATGAAAAGATTTGAATGAAATGCTCTTAAGAAATAGCTATTTAATTCAGAACTCATTCATTTGTATTGAAGGAGTGTTTTCTAGAACGCATTCTGTTAAGTGACCTGAGAGCATATGTTGTATATGGAGAAACATCTAAACATTATGCTCCATGTTGTGTGTGTATCTGTAAATGCTTGCATTAGCTGTCTGAAAACAACGGGGTTTTCTTCTTTTCAGCGTTTAAAAATGTTTTCCAAACACCAAGATTGATATTTTTATGCTAGCTCTGATTACCCTCTTATTGTTATCAGGATTGGGTTTGTTGGTTGTTTTTTATTTAATAACTGTTTTAAACTTTGCAATCAAGTTGCTTTATAAAAGAGAAACTCCATGGAGAAGTTAGTCATCAAAACCAATTAACAGCAGAATTCAAACACAGAACATAAAGGTCTTTGAAGAACTTGGAGAAAAGCAAGATCCCCAACCACATTCACTGTACTGGCAGAGGATAAATAAACTCCAAGCTAAAACCAGAGCTGTGTGAAAGCAATCCTGAGCCTGGCAATCCTGTTCCTAGCCCTGAGCACCCGCATCTGCGCTGGGCACTGCCTGGGGAGGGCTGGATGGCTGGGAATGAACGGGTGCCACCTCTTCATTGACTGAATGAGCGGCTGAATGACACCAGCCATTACAAACGAGGTGACAACATTATCTGAGACACCCTGAGCCGTTGGGATGGCTCTGGAGAAGCCCTGGCACAGGGTTAGTTAGTGGTGGAGGAGCAGAGGTCTGAGACATTCTGGTCCACCATGTGCACATGTTTGCATGATGCCCCCTCCTTGTTTCTCTCTGGACAAAGCCTCACTGGAAAATTCCACAGTGCTCCTATGGAAAACACAGTGTAATTAACTCATTTTCATACGAAGCCTTTTTTAAGACAAGACCTTTGTGTTGAACATATTTTACTGTTCCACTCCTCTTCTACTGTCCTATATTAATCAAAGCTGTAACCCCTGTTGTCTTTGCACTACGAATCAGAATGTGCCCCTGGCAAAGAATGAGGGAAAAGTCAACAGGAATTAAGTTTCAGTGCAACTGTTTACTCAACTGTGGCCTGCAGTTATTGAAATTTTATCCGTGGTTTTGTGTGACTACTGCAGTAATGAATTCAGCATGGCTGTGATTTTCTCACTGATGGTATTCTCACTTCAAGTAAAAACCTGTAGGACGAAATGATTGAAACAACCAAAGTCTGTGCATTTAGTATCATCCATTTTTCTGACTTGTTTAATTATGGCAGCTTTCTGTCTTAGGTTGGCAAACGGAGTGCCCTGCTCCTCCTCAAGCCTTCACTTTGCTTTGTTTTTGAGCACAGGTTTTTTTCTTCTCCACAACAACCTGCTAAAAAGATCACTGTACACTTAGGGGAGTCTTAACCAGCTGACAATCGCTTATTTAAAAGGTTTTAAGAATGCTTATTGCATTAGAGAAAGTCAGGGTTAGGCATAAGTGTATTCACCATGGCTCTGCTGCAGCCTTTGTTCCCAAACACATTAATGATACATGCCCAGCACTTTGGTGTAAAATTTCCTCAGAGGGCTTCAGAATTTTATCAGGGAAAATAAAAAGCCAAAACATATTTTGTGGATAATTTACACTGGTGAATTTGGTCACTTCCCAGAAAATACAGTAATTAGAATACCAAGGCAAAACGCACTATTTGGTTCTGATTCTTCCAAGTTGAGGAACATTAACATGGATGTATTTATTTATTTATTCTGACATTTTGAGCAGCAGATACCTCTGCAGCCTTCCTCACTAATAGAAAACATTCTGTTGATAGAGGTTGCTAGGTTGTACTAAAATGTGTTGTAAAAACAAAACTTAACGTTAGTGTATTTTCCACCCAGTGACATATTTTGGAAACCAGTTATTTGTATACAGCAGTTCACCCAATCGCTGCCACCAGACTCAACACATTCAGGCAATGGAAGCAAGCCCTGATCTTTGAGTGTTTCCAGGGAATGATTAAAAAGGAACCCCGGAAGAGACGTCCAAGGTTTCCCTTTACACCAAAAACTGCAATCCCCTACAGGCAAAGAATGCACAGAATGTCACAGGCGAGCCCCTAAAAGCATCCTCTGCCTGGCAAGTACAAAGCGTTTGGAGGGAGGGGGAGTTGTTGTAAAATGCTTCATGCTTTTCCTGTAGGTAGGAAACTTGTAATGCATCTTACAGTACCTGCTGTTGCTGGAGATGTGCTAAATCTGCAGCCCCAATTTCAACGGAAGGTGTCTCGCCGTTTGATCTCACTTCCCGCAGGCTGCACTCTAGTAAATGGTTGCCACCGCTCGCTCCATTCTGAATGGCTGAACCGTTACTTTTTGTCTCAGTCCCAGATTCTTGCATCATGACTCAAAAACCTGAAATAATTTAGGGGAGGGGAGGGGGGGGGTGGAAAAAAAAAAAAAAAAAAAAAGCAGCTGTTAAAACAGTTGCTGTATATAAGGAGACATGCCCTGTTTTAAATCCTGCCAAAACTGTAAACATATGTCATTTTCCTTCATACGATTTATCTTTCATTAATGGTTCATGCTACTAGTTTATGTTTATTTATCCATTGGTACAGCTATAATTTTAGTAAGTTAGTTCTCTTCTAAATATAGTATTATTTGCTCAACATCTTTTTTCCCTTAGAGAAAAAAAAATATTTTTGAACGAACACACAGAATCCGTAATTAAATTTCTCTAGTTACATCTGGACGCTTTCCTTTGAAACAGATGACTCATTCTTGGCAACATATGATGGACAATATCAAAAATGTGATATACACTGTGTAGGGGCATGAAGGTGAAGCAGAGCATTCACTATTTTGGTTTTCATTCATCCCATGATAGTGCCGAATTAGCACCTTTTATTACTCTGAAGCAATTTAGGCTTAATCCGGGATGTGCTGAACCATCATCAGTTTTCATTTCAGGAGAACTACTACAAATGCTCACAGAATTAGTCTTGTTGGCCAAGTTTTTGGCTATGGATTTGGTCTGGATTTGGATGCTCTTATGGCATTACAGCGAGGAGCCTCCCGTGTTACTTGGCTAAACATCATCTCAGCAGCCACAGCTTGTTATCTCCTTCCAGCCAGCCCTCTCAACTGACTCTTGGTGTCAGCCTGTCCCTGGGTGCTTCACACTCAAGTGTTCACCAACAGCGTCAGTGGGTCACAAGCCTGCAATGAGGATGAGGACAAGCACCCAATCTCCTTACCCCAGAACCCCTGGTATTTACACAATGACATCAGCATTTGTGCACAGTACTCCCCACACAAAGCACATATGCCCGTTTTCAGCTGCAAACTGCTACCTCAGAGATATTATGATGACTTGTTTTATAAGTATTTCCACCTGCAAAGCCCCAGCTTCCAGGATTTAAATGCCATTAACCTGCCTGGCTTCCACCAGCCCATCCCTCCTCTACGCCTCACCCAGGGAAGATGGGGTATGGAAAGCAAAGCCGTGCGTCCCAAGGATGCTGCTGGCCCCACACTAACCACAGGGACCTGGGAGCCAAATGCCTCTGTGCAGGGTAGTTCACCTCAGAAGGAAAATGCTTTATCTTCAGGGAAGAACCTGTTTGAATTCAGTAAACCAAGCACATGGATGGTAGTAGGACAGATTCAAACATTCTGATTACATTTAAATAAATTTCAGCTGGTCTATGGAAACTTCTTTCAATCTGTTTTGTTAAATCTTCAAATTATGCCAGGTGACAAAAGAGCTTGGAGACTCATTATAAAGCTTCTGTCAACTCCCCTGTAAAAGCCCCAGAGATCTAAACAAACCTACAGCTTTCCCAACACCACTAGGAAACGCTTTTGGATTTTAACATGATCCTGCTCTGATACACACCAAGTATGGTGTGTTTTTCATTTTCAGCACTGTAAGGAAAGCCCATAAGCATGATAAGGTCTAAATAAGTGTTTACATCTAACAGGCAAGGCTGGATTACACACCAGGCAGCAACTGCACAGCACAGGTCGCTTGGGAAGACACAGGAGATAAAACCCACAGACAGCTCCCAAGCCCCTCAAAGATACACCAGGCAATTTTTAGATGCTACACTGCTAAAAGGGGATTTACCTCTTTTACCCCATGACAAAAAGAAAGAACTGAAGTCATTGTTTTCTGCTTCCACTCGAATCAGGTCACAACTGGAGAAAATGGAGCACTGCATTAATTTACACCAGCAGCAGATGAGGACAGGGATGACCAGCAGGAAAGATTGGGTTAGAGGGTTAAACACAGAGACTCGTGCCTTTTACTGTTTTGAAGCATGACAGTAATGGTGGGCAGCATGTCCCCACCTCATAGACTAAAGCTGATAGAGGAAGGACACAAGAACTGGTGGAAGGTGCCTCCAGCAGCCACTGTGGTGGGAAGAGATGTTAAAACCCATGTGCCAGAACACTAAAGAAGTACATCTCATTTTCCAGCACTTCTGATGCAACAAATGGGAAGTGAGAACCTGGATAAATAAGCAGTAGGGTCAGAGGAAGCACCAAGCAAAGCTCTGACAGCAGAAAGAAGAATGTGCACCACTGAGGAGGAGATCCATCACTGCCTGATCACGATTTGTTGGCTTGCCCTTCTGAGCGAAATATCTCCAGGACACAGAAAATAATTCACAACTAAACTGGTCAAGAAATTATTTATTGTCTCTAGGACTGCAAAATGGTCCTGGAAAGAAGAAACAGTAGAAATTGCAACAATTTTTCTAACCTATAGGACCAAGAAAAAGATGGATTATTTATTGTATCTGGTCAGAAAAAGATCATAGTTCTTGAGAACCTTTTCCATGACAAATTTCATGCTCTTTTTTACCTTTTGAAGAACTCCAGCCAGTTACCTGCTCAGCCCAGGGCCCTGGCCCCACTGCTGGTTGTGACCACCCTACAGATCCCATCAGAACTGGCAGCAGCTACCAAAGAAATGATGCTGGAAACAGAGTTTGCCAAGGGACCATGTTTAAACTATCAAAAAATTATTTTAAAAGCAGAAGTGAATACCTTTAAGCAAATTTTTCTTTAAAAAGAGCAATTTACAAGCAGTCAATTCCTATATAGCTTAAACTAGATGTCTGTACAAAACAAAAGCGCTTTGTTAAAGTACCTCTGATAGAAAACTGGTATTTCAAGGGAAAAAAAAGATAAAACTGTTTATTTCTTCACTGAAGTCAAATGTGAGTTGACATGAATAATCACAGTTTGGTTTGATCATTAAGTGTCATGTCATGAAAAATCAACCTGTGAGAGCTTTCTGCAAGAATGATTATTATTTGTCTTTTTGAGCACACCTAAATGAGCTGAGATGATCGTACACCGAGGATGGCTGAGATAATTGTCTCTTCCCAGCACAGAGGAGATGAACTTACAGGAGCCTATTACTGAAGTTTGTCATTCAAAATTGTGAAAGAAAAACGCAAAGCAAGGTTGACTCTATGCAACATAATTAGGTTCTGTGGGAACTGAACTGAAACTCCAGGTGAAGTATCACAAGCCGTGATTCTGGTCTGAATACAACCAACACAGTGCTGAAGGAGCTGTTATGCATAGTGATTTATTGTAAGAAATAGTAATACTCCACAACTGCTTCCATGACAGGCACAAGTCCTGGTTCTGACTTAAGAAATTTAATGGTTCAAAAGTCCACGTCCATCTCATGTGTTCTAGAAAGAAGAATGAGTCTCTTATCAATTCTGCAAAGAAAAATGCATTTTTAAAGCTTAAAATATGTGGGTTATTACCAGTGCAAGTGTATTTATTTCTTCTATATATATAAAAATTCTATGGTGCTTCATGTTATGAAGGATACAGAATGACTCTGAATTATTAAAGGTGACACAAGATGTTTTTCCCCTGTGAAAGGACCAAAGGTAGGCTGCCGTACCAACAACAGCTCAAGAAACTTTATCCTGAAATCAAGGGGCACATAGTAAAAGAACTGTTCTGACTTAATGCCACCTTCCTTTAAAGATTTCGGAACAGTGATCAGTTTCTTCAGATTCCCATTTTAACCTGCAGAGAACTTTTTCTAGCTTTGATACACAGTCAAACACAAAGTCAAAACCTTACAGCTGGGCCCATCCCTTTAGTGAATATGTTATGGTCAAGGTAACGGAGCAAAATTTCAGTGAAGCAAAATCAAAAGAAGGCACTTTGTCGACAGGAGGACTACAGCTAATCATCTTCCAGATGACTTTTCTTTGTCAAAATTGAGAAAACAAAGGTCAGATGTGAACCTTGCCTGAATCAAAATAATTTTTCTGATGACTCCAGTGTCGGTGTTTTGAGGTAAAAAAAATAGAACCTAAAGGAATCCTAATTCTGAAAAAGTTCTTTGCTAATGCATTAAAAATAAGTCCATAAAGTCCGTAACTCTGCCAAGACCAGATGCTGCCGATACACATCCCAGCTCCACTGGCCTATTAAGATGAGCAAGGTTAAGCATGGAGATTAGTAGGCAGGAGGTGGGCGCTGAAGTGTGCCACTGCTGCAATTCTGCTACCAGTATAGTTTCTGAAGACTAAGCAGCATTGTTTAATGTCAGCATGAGGGAGGATTTACTGACTGAAACACCTGTCAGAATAAGGACCCACTCCAAGTCTGAAAGACTAAGAGACTGATATTCAGATGTCTTTAGATGCCTCATCATACACGGAGGCATCTGGTGAGGCATTTTTAAGATTCCTCAATAAGCACCAATCTATATCTTTAAGCATATCATCACCTTTAAAAAAACATCCCTGGAGTCTTCTGGCCTTAAATCCCTGTTTATATATGCTTCCAGACTCAATGTGGACTACAAATTCACAATGCAGCCTGTGTGTTTCAAAGTTTCTTCGAGGCTGATGATTATAGTTCAGATGCTAGTACTTGGAGGTGTTTACAAATACATATATGCACATAAAGATCATTAAGCATTTGCATCCCCTGGGATCAGTGGTAGAGCAAAAATGTTGTCGTAATACAACCCTTCTTTGCCACATTTGTGAAAGATTTTAAGCTAACAAAAAGTTCAGTCTTTATTCCAGGGCAGTTAATTAAGGTTGACCAAGTCAGGCAGAAGTAAATTAACTTGGCTGATCAATTATTTATATGAAGCAGAATAAATGCCCTTAAAGAACTTGGCTCAGCCATGAAAGGACATGTAAATTAAACACAACACAGATTTATAAAATGCATTTCTACTTTTATACTTTTAATGCTAAAATCAGTTTTAAGTGAGGGATCAAATCACACAATCTAGTCCAAAATTCTCCAGCAGGCATTCTATCCATACGTGCCATGGATTATAAACAAAAGTTCTACCTATTTGTCACAAGCAGCTCCCCAAAACAGGCTCAGGAATAATTTTAGGGCATTTACCCGTGTAATTATTAAAAACAAAACAAAGCAAAACAAAAAACCTCAAACACCGTTTGGAAGAATTACACAAGAATGTAACACCGCAAATACAGGATTTTACCTCTTGAAAACGAAATGCACTCTAGAGTGCGACCAGCAAGGGAACACAGAGAGCAGGAACATAGCTCCTGCCTCCCCACAGCACAGGGACAGACAAACACCCTGCAGCACCAGCCTGGCACTGCCATGATCCGCAACGAGGATCCCACAGCTTTCCCAGGAGACCCCTGCCCCACTCACAGGTGGTCTCTTTTAGTCCCGGTATCTTTGGAGCAAGTACCCTGCCAGGTAAAGCACCTCAGGCTCCACATCCCACCACCAGGAGTGAATTTTTCCAGGAACATGTTTTGATGTCCCCCAGCTGATGCCAGAACACCCAGCCCCTCCAGCTGACACCCCGTGCCTAGGCTGGCGAGGCAGGCCAGCAGCACCATCCTGCCATCCATGAGTTCAGAAAAAGAAAAAGGATTCACTAGTGGAAATTAAAAGCCTTGTGTAAGGTAAGGCTTGATGTGCCGTGGGGGAAGGCGTACAGATGTTCAGCTGCTCATTTACTAAATTACACCATGTCACAATTAACTGTGAATCAGCCAGCTTCACACGAGCAGCTCAAGGGCTGCCACCATGCTAAGTGCAGAAATAACGCCGGGGAGGGAAGTCCAAACTAGCCAGGTGGACCAGATAACTTCTCTTTGCCTGTGTTTGTGGTTAGCACGACTATTAGAGAGAGCTATCCCAACATATGGCATGATTTAACTAAATCAGATCATGCTGAACTCACCAGCCTTTCTCAACTTACAAACCCCTCCGCTCTCGTCATTGCAGATGGGTGAACACCCGTCATGCTTTTAGAGTTTTCAGTAGCCGTCATTTATCCTGCTGACAGGGTGTATTTTAGGTATAATTATGTACTAACTAACTATAGATCAACTGTCAGTACATTAGGGTACTTTTTGGATAAAACTTCATGCTTACCCCTTCGAAGGCCACTCGCCTACACACTACTGGTGGTTGCTGAATTGTGCAGGAGTAGGAGAAAGGAGAAGGGGATTCAAAGTGCAATTAAGGACCATCTTTAGGAATCAACCAAAATAGTAGCAAACAGAGCAAATCAGGCTTCACTGTCCTAAAAAGTGATGCTGAGTCACGTCTGACAGCGGGGTTTGGAGGAGGAGAGGCAAACCTGGAGCAAGGAAAGGGAAAGAACATGCACGGGATGTGTGGAAAGAGGAAACAAAGAGACAGCGACGAGGTGAAATCCTTTGATATTTCCTCAGCTTAAAGAGGTAATTCAATGCATTAAAATGGATCCTTGAAATTTCAAAGGATGAAACTCGCACAACAAAGATTGTCGAGAGTGCTATTTTCTAGGATTAGAACAAAAACGTACTGGGATTTGCTATATGATCTTACATCGCCGAGCAAGACTGTACACTTGCTGTTATGCAAGCACCATCTTCCAATAGAGAATTTTCATAATTATAACAGAAAGGCGTAAATTTTCTAATGCATGGCAGTTCAAAAAGTAATCAAGAGAATGAGCCTGAGGGCTATTTTAATGTATGCAAAGCTAGTGACCCACAGTAAATGGGAGGTAGGCTTCAATGAATGCAAAGTAATGCACACATACTAAAGACCTGGTCTGATGAGGGACGGCTAAAATTAACACCCAATTAATTTCCGAATTGACAAACAAATGAAAGCCATAAATCTACTTTCTCATTAATTTTCTTGTGGTATAATTTAAAGCAGTAATATGAGGGCAAAAACTGAGCATTATCCATCATAAATATCAAAAAAGATAGCACTGTAACACCATAAATTATGCATATTACCTGTTGTTAAAAATGATTAATGTATTATCAACTTTATCGTGCACTGTATATGTCTAGACGTATCTGAAATCTGAAATTTCATTTAGTGCTTAGGAAATAAAGGGTCCAGAAGAAATGGGATCACCCAAAGCACATCCTTGGCTCTGCCTCCTGACGCTCTTACCTCGGCTGGACGCATCCCAAGCCTAGGGCCGATGGAGTTTGAGCACATGGCAGAGGTGTTGTGATGGCTTCCCCCAAGTAGGGAAACAAATCACACTGCTCCTGGAGCATCCCTGCGGCCCATGGCCCTGGCACCTGGTTTACACAGGGCTGCCCCCCTTTCCTGCCCTGCTGACGCTGGGGCAGAGCGACTTGGTGATGCAGAGCCACGGGGAGGGGACAGAAGTAAAAGCAAGGAGCAGGAGAAAGTAGCTGTAACTAAAAGAAAGAAGCTGTAACTAAATTCAGTGACTGAAAAGCCCATGCTTTCTGAAAGTGGTGGAGTAGAACACCTCGGCCAGAAGAAGGACAAAGGTTCCCTTACCTCCTCCCTGTGGGTCATGATGGCGACCAGCCTGCCTTGCTACCACCTATGATGGGTTTATGTCCACTTGCCACATTTGAGTCTCCTGAATAGCAGCTTAACCTACTTCTGTCTAGAAGCAGCCAACCACAGTTTTTAACTTAACTACATGCAATGGCATAACCTGTTCCACTGTTGGGGTGCGTGGCTCACACTGCCTGGGTTCCTTCTTTCCAGGAGCAGTGCATTATCAACAAGGGCCACAGCAACCTGAAATCATTTGGAGGCAGCTCAGTGAAAGGCTGACTGATGCTCTGCAGGAGCTGAAATTTAAGACTGCTGTGGTGAGGAAAAGGGAAGGGGAATCAGGAGCCTAATCCCACTTGTGCCACACTGACTTACTGTAAAATCATGGTCAAACAACTTAAGTTGTCAGAGAACCAGTCAGTGCTGTTACCCCTAAGGAAGTCTCTTCTGCTGAGGGTGTTGCTGACCACAATGAGTAAGAACAGATTAAGCAAATCCAAGAAGAATTAATTGAAACAGACATTAAAAGGTTGCCATTTGCTCTGCTCAAAAGAGCTGGAGTTGGTCACCAGGAAAAATCAGTGCACTAAAACATACCAAGCTGTGAAGACAACAGGTCTCACTCCCTTCCATTAAGACCCAAAGCACTAGACAGACAGTGAACAATTCAACTTTTCTTTAAATCAGATTTTTGCATTCTCCCTTCATTTTACACATGCACACAGAAGTCACTCCGTCTCACCTTGGATAAACAAACCCCCTTAGCAAAGCCAGCTCTATCTCAATCTATGCCTCTCAGCTTGACAGCTATTAAATCCATATTCAGCATGAAGCTCATGCCATAGATGCATAAAAGCTCTAGAGCTGGGCCACTTCCAAGTGACTGGCAAATATGATGTAATCATTTACATACCATCATCGGCAGAATGAGGTTCCCTCCTCTCTTGGGGAGAGCTGTCTTTCAGCCGTGAGCTTGACAGAAATCATCCTTACCATCACCGGGATCATCGTTTATTTGGAAGGAAAGGGATGGCGGGTGGCCAAGAAAAACCCCCAAGCCAAACCAGAATCCACAGTTCACCGTACCATGCGACCCCGTGACTGCTACCACACGGGCACGAGCACCGTGGCACCAGAGGAGCGACTCCTCCAGAAGGAAGAGCAGCACGGTGAGGTGCAGAGTTCCCTCTGTGCTGGCCCCGTGGTCGGTGTCCCTGGGGAGGTACCCACCTGCTCATCCCAGCCCAGGCATCACGGCAGTGTGGGGCTCCCTGCCGTTCCGTGCAGAATGGGAACAGAAACTGCAGAGCTGTTCTCACAGCCAGGACTTATTTGTTTGCATGCACACTGCTCTGAGCTTGCATCACAAACTCTTGCAGTCTGCCTCACAGAAAAACAGGTGACTGTTCAACCAAATAAAAGACCAAAGTTGCATTTAGTAAATAAAGTCAGTTTGTGCCAGACAGCAGCAGCACTGCTCCAACAAGATAACATGAAACCTCGCATCAAGTGCTGGCTGTAGATGAATTAAGACTCCCACCCTCCATGCACATCTCCATTAAAGCATATCTAAACTCTCTAGCAGCCTCCAGAAGTCAAAAACCACCTCAAAGCCAGGTGCAACTCTAACAATTCTGCACAATGCCATTTTCACTTCACTATTTTCACTTTGTTCAAGGTAGCAAAGGTTTGATTCATGGCAGTAACAATGAGTCAATTAATGACCAGCTTGTCCACTTACACACTTCAGGTACCTCCTGCCCCCCTCCAGACCTGACACTGCTCCAGCAGCCCAAATGAGCAGCATGTTTGGATCACTGATGCAAATTAGGAAATAAAGTGGATCACATTTTTATGCATATTTTGTTTTCTTTGCCAAGGGATGAAGAGGACAATTATTTAATTTTATCCTTTCTAAGAATGTGTATCCAAGTTATCTTAACCAATGAATTCACATATAAAGAAACAGACAATCCTTTCACATTTTAACAAATGAATTCACATATACAGGAATAGACAACACCGTCACACAAAAAGAGTTAACGTTTCTTTCTCAAGGTCACTTAAAGAGGGTTTACTCCCTTTGTGTGAAAAGCCCTAGCCATTTACTGTTAGTGCTAACAGGTCCTGCCTGGCATTTGAAATCTAAGCCCCACTCAGAAACAATAACAAACAATAATTCTGAAAAACAAAGATGGTGTGAGCGAGTTTTTCTTGCTCGTTTTCAAAACAACCCAAAAGCAGCAACAACCAGGATGGTAATTAGGACTCCCAGAAACCAGAGAACAAACAGGCAGCACAGAGAAATTAGCAGATGTAAACGCAGTTTTCCAGTTATAAAAAGAAGAAAAGCAGCTTCATCATCTCACTTGCAGGAGGAGGAGCAACAAAGCACGTTTTTAAATTTGGTATTTTCTCTCCATTCAAAAGGCTCTGCTTCTAAAACAGATTTTCCTCAGATCTCCTCAGAAGTAAAACTGAAAGCTTTGCCTTTTCCAACTCCATCGAGGGCACATGCATCAATTAAAATCCGACATGAGAAAAGAGGGAAACCGAAAAGCCCCCAACCAAACGCTGACACAGAACACAAGGTCATACTTTTGGGGTGATTACCTGGTTCATAGCCCTATACCTTTTTCCTAGACCTTCTACCTCCTTGTTTGCTCCATGCAGGATTTTCTAGCCATCAGCCTTCTACCGCTGTGCTAGTCGTCTTGCAGGAGTGCTCTCCCCTTCTGAAAAAAGCAAACAACTGGATAGATATCATTACACTAAGGAAATCTCTTGGAAAAACCAAACAACTTGCTAATCTTTCTAGCCCCTTCACCCAAGTTAAAGATAAGCAAAGCAAACCAAAGTGAGTTTCAGCCACATTCCAGGGACAAGCTCCCCTTTTTCTCCTTTATCAAAATCCCAGCATTTAAAGGTTTTTTTCCAGACCTTGCAGGATAAACTGCTGCTCACACCCGCAAACAAAGCAATATTTGTTTAATAACTGATTGCTGCCATGGGTACAGTAAACAAGGGGCCCAGCATTTGTGTTTATGAACAAACACATCATCTTGCAAGAGCAATTTAACATTAACCAGGTGGAATAATCAACAGATTTCATAGGTGACACTCGGGGCAGGACTAATGTAAACAGAGCAGGGAGGAGAAAGGGGCCACTCTTAGGGAATCAAGGTTGAGGCAAATGCATTACAGAGTAAACAGCTGGGAAGAACTCAAGACAAACAAATAGTCATTCTTCTGACATTTCGAGAAGCAGAAAGGTTGTATGTTACATGCATCAGCTGCTGACCACCATGAAATCAAACCAGTTGGGGACCAGGCCTTCTTGTTTACACAGTGCCATGTTTGCTTATAAACAACAATTTGCTGTTACCAACCTCGCATTACTCATTGCATAAACGAGCAGATCAAGTGAAATCCTGTTAACTCTTCTGTGGATTGAGGGTTTTTTCCTCCCCTTCAACAACAACAAACAAAAAAGCCTTTGCAGTCTTGCTGTGCAACCTCAAGACAACAGGCAGCAGGGGAAAATACAGAGCTGTGCATCTGTTCCGATAAAGGGGAAAGAAAGGAGCTGAAAACACTTGAAAGTGTTTCACAAAACAAGATTTACCGGCCAAACCACTGATGTGAGAGATCCATTTGCATTTAAAAAAAAAAAAAAAAAAAAAATCAAAACCCAGAAAAACAACAACTGCAAAAGGTGGGGTGCAAAATGTTCATTTCACTCCTAGAACAAACAAGCAAAACAACAGCTTTCAACACAGCCCAACCTGCCCAGCACAACCATGGGTGCGAGTTGTTTACACACACACCCATGGCCCTGCCGGGGCACTGCAGCAGCAATGAAGCCATGGTTCAGCCCTCTTCCCTCTCCTTTCTCTCTCCCAGCCTCAGCCCCCCTTGCCTCTGCCTCCTATCACCATTCTCTGATCTTTGTGGATCTCCCCAGCTCCTCTTTGTTAACCCAGAAGTCCCTTGGATGTCTTCTTGCAACCAGAACCTCTGGCCCTCAACTGCTCGCCACCCAACATCCCTCCCTTGGCCCCGAGGCTTTGTGATTTTAGTCATCAAGGTGCTCAGGACGCCCAAATACCCTGGGGGTCTGCCACCTTCCTTCCCCATCTCTCACCCCAGTAACACTCATGAAATTTCCTATTGCAGCATTCCTCCAGGGAGGTTTCTCTAAGTTGTCTACCCTGAACGTGGATTGTGGGAAGGATCTGAAGTACCAGGAGAGAAGACGGATGGTCCTAATGATAGAGGTTAATCCAGGGCTCCGGGTTACATTCCTGTCATGACACAATCCCTGCATGGGACCTCCATGGGTCTCTTCATCCCCCTCCTATATAAAATAAGCCCTTTAAGATGTTGTACCAGTCAGGTGGGGTTAGCGGATGTAGTTGTGGGTTAAACCACGGGTCCTTTTTCCTCCCAGCTGCACCATTGGCCCTCCCTGATTCACCCCTACCTTCTGATGAGCACCAGCATCACCGCCAAGCACTGAGGAAAATCATCACAGTCTCAAATCTATGAAGCATCCAAGGTCACAGCTGGCCCTGGCACTAATCTCCCCTCCCTTGCCATTTCATGTGCAAACAGCATGATGGCCAGAAGCCTCCCCCCTCATCATTTTTTTACAAGTTTTAGAATATTTGTTACTTTTTTTCACAGCACAATCCTGGACATCCACAGCTGGCCAAGAACCTTCATTCTCTTTTTCAGAAAATATTTAGCCTTTTGTTGAAGTAAGAAAAAAAAAAAAAAAAAAAAAAAAAAAAAAAAAAAAAAAAAAAAAGGTTCAAAACCATGAAATCAGTACAACCTACTAATAAGACAGGTATTTAAATAAAACCCAAATGCAGTATTGTTCAGGCAACTGCCTATTTTTTAATACATCAGGTTGACAGCATAATAGCAGGCAGGATGAAAGGTGCGACTCGAGGACGGGGTTGGCGTCCGCACACCAGGAAAACAGAAGTGCTGCCCCATTTCCTGTGCTGCAGCAGAGTATTTCTGATGTCTGGGGCTGCCGGGGACTTAACTCTGAATTAATGATTACACACAATACCCTCCTTTCTCCCCTCCCTGCAGGACAGCGAGGGCCAGCCTCACCGAATGACTGTGGGCAGGCAGGCACGGGTCACGGGGGATTTAGATATTTCACAGCAGCTTCAAAAATTTAGACACTGCAACCTGAAGGCTTCTGAAAACATCAAGCTTTACATAAAAGTCCTGATATTTCCCTACTTGAGACAACTGCTCTCACCTCAGCCGTGCTGCCTGTTCCACGCTCCTTTTCCAGCACGTAAAATCACAGTTTATTCAGTACAAAGTAACTACACTATGATAAAAACTACAAGCATATCATTCAAATGCTTTATTGGTCAAATAGATGGATGCTTTTATTAGTCCAACCTTTTTTGTAATGGAGTGCCACTGATGACCCAGTGTTAGCCTCATTCCCTGCTATTAATCACACTTCTAAGAGCTCATTTTGCTTTAAAATCTTAAGAAATTGCTATAATTTAAAGACATGGTGTCTACATAATGGGAAATGCTTCACAGATTGTATCATTCCATATAACGCAGAATTTTTATGGCAATGCTGACCACGATACCAAGGTATTACAAAACTTGAATAAAATATTTTATGAAGAAAATCTAAATGTAAACTTCCTTTTGCATTTGTGGTTTGCCACATCCATAATGTTTTAATCACAGCCTTTTGGGAGTTGCAGTTTTCAACTGCATGTGGCTTACACAGATTAACACTACAAAAAACACTCCCTGAACAAATATAAACAGAACAAAACAAAATTAAATGAAAATTAAATAAAGTACAAGGATGGACCATGAGAGAAAGACTGCTCAAGCCATACTTCTACAATTTTCACACAAGGCATTTATCCTTTTGTCGACTATATTATCTTCTGCCTTTTTTGCACAGGGAAAACAGATGATGTTTACTGTGAAAAACTTCTACGACAAAGTGGAAGCATCTTATGAATTTACCTACACAGCGAATTAAATTAATATAATGATGGTCCTAACCCATATTATTAAAATGTACTCTGCAAAATGTTTTGACAATGTTGACTGCTGAAGGAGGGAAAACACATTTAAGACAATTTCAGCCAAATGCAGAAGCAGAAGCCTTTCATTTTTCAAATGCAAAGTAAAAAGCATCTTTAAACACCTTCTCATGAAAGAAAATGCAGTGCAATTATGTTATATGGCACACACAAAAGCATGTTCTTTTCCTCAGTTCTCTAACAAGGTATTAGTACCTCCTGGCCTTAGGAATATTATGTGTAAATCACATCATATTCATAGTGTCTGAATTAATTACAATAGGAGCTGGAGAGAAATGTTAACTTTCCAGGTTGTTGCTAAGGATTAGCCCTTGTTTACAATTCTGTATTTATAGAACAAGAAAAATTTGTCAAATGAAGGGCAAAGAGGAAAGCAAGAACACAAATTTAGCTTTGATTTCAAAACAAATCAGATCTTGCAACCATTCCCTGAGAAGAAAACCACAGTTTTTAATGTGAAGATGCAAATGAGTCTCAGAATATAAAAACGTTTTGTAATTCTGTGCATTCAACACTACTAGATGTTATTTAAAGAATTTATGTTAACATTTCTCATCCTCGCACAGAAAGTCCAAGATGCTGCAAACAGCATCTATTTAAAATGGATCGTGTTGCTGTGGGGCACAGGGTAGCTCAGGAGGCTGAGGCAGAATGGAACAGGGCATTTGGCCCCCTGGCATCATACTGGGATTCACGGACTACTCCAAAGAGGTAGACAAGGCAGTGGGCAGGAGGAACAAACCCCATGCCTCGAACAAGCAGGACACTGGCTACATGGAGATGCGCAGGTCCATCCCAAGGGAAAGCCATGACTCTCAAAACCACTGCAAAGGACATGATGGTCTTCCCAAATGCAGCGAATCTGTGAAGTGATCTAACACCTTTAAGAGAAAGGCACTCAGGAACCCAAGAAAGGTCCTTCATGCTGAAGATGGTATTTCTGGAGAGCCCTGTGAGGCTGGATGGCTGAAGGCTCAAAGTCCGTGGGACGGGTCCCAGTGAGCAGAGACACAAAACTCTGCAGGGGCACACAGGTCCTGGACACCTTGGCAGAACTGGCCAGGGAAGTTTGTACTGCTCGCTATTCCGAGGATAAAGAAAGCTCTTCGGCCTCCAGCACTTTCATTTCTTTGCACAAACAAAGGCACACCCACTACAATTAAATTGCAAAACCCTTTTCATTAGGACTCCTTGTTTTCACACACTTCAAGCCTTCCAAGACCTGCAGTCCCTCTCATGCTCCCATCAGTGTGTGCCTGTTAGTGGAAAACGAAGCAAGGGCTCTTTAGTGGTTTCAGTTCATGGAGAAACAGATGGAAAAATGCTTTTCCCCCTTAAAAAAAACCCCATAACCACCAACTTCTGACCAGAGTGACTTTCAAAAACACTGAGCATCCACAATGGAGAGCATTTAACTCCCCCCCCCCAAAAAATCAGGCCCATAACACAATATAAAAAATGCACTTAGCTAAGCTTTTGTGGAAACACAGATGGACTCTTTGCCTTGCCCTGTCCAAGGGCTGTGGCTCTCAGATTACAGCAAGGACAGCACAACGCATCAGGGAAACCAAATGTGTCTGTGCACACGGGTCTGTAAGCTAACACACACACACACTCTATCCAAGCACCCAGCAGGCTAGTTCACATCAGCCAGAAAAGAATAAACGGGACAGAAGAGGTGCCTTCATCCCTAGATTTTTCTTGATGTTTTCTTTCCCAGGAATAGCTCCAGTCTCAGTCCAGAGCAAGGATTCCACCCCATCACATTTCTTTGTGGGAGATGTGTACATGCAGCACATGTTCCTCAACAGCCACACACATGGATCCCAAGCACCCAAAAATACCATTGGTCCTCTCCACACTGGCCCAATAGCGAAGCGGGAAAAGAAGCGTGATTTTTTTTTCACCTCAGAATTTCATCCTGTGCCTGAGAAAACTCCCTAAAAAAGCTCTGTCGAAACCAATTTGTTTCTAACTCCCCCAAAAAAGCACATATGCCTACTTTTGAGTCAGGATGCAGGAAACTGAGTTTTTAATCCCTCTTCTGCATTCACCCGTGGCTAAGGAGCAATGCCCACCTCTAATCCACCATCGGCCATGGCTGGGTGATGGAGAGACAACAGCAGAAAGGATTTGCAAGACACCAAGTGAGGCCCTCCAGACAATGAAAGTGAACAATTGTAAGCACTCCTGTACCTTTTTCCATGCATGATGCCAATGGAACAGAAAGCCTCCCAACAGAGAGCACTGTGGCCCCATGACCTCTCCAGAACCAGCTGTTCAGCCCTGGGCTGAGAGGGTCCCGCACTGCCAAGCTCAGCAGAGGTTGCTCCGTGCTCCAGGAAATGGCCTTTCTGGTGCTGAACCCCCGGCAGCATGTGGAGGCCGTTTACAACCAGAAATGAGTGTTTAATGTTCAAAATCTGCACTGAAGACTGTATTTGAACATCTCCAGCCGCATGCAGGTGCACGGTCCCACAGATGTGCTGGCTCCTGAACGCTGTAGAGCTAAGGCATGTGGCTTCCTGCTCCAAGGGCTTGTGAAAGAGAAGGATACACTCTATTTACAGCCTATTCCAGACAAGACTATTCAATGTCAGGATGTGCCGTAAGAGGGTAATTTGCACCCTAAACTGGATTGTACGATACCGCAGTCACAGACCGTATGATCTCTTCCTTTGGATTAAAACTGTTTGCACAAGTCAAAGCAGAACAAGGAGAGTAAAAAAACATACAGTGTATTTTGTTCTCCACTGCAGCCACATATTTCAACTGCCTCAGCCGAATTCTTAGAGTAAACACAGCTTTAAAAGAAAATAACTTGAATAAAGAGCTTCTGGAAAGTTCTGACTGATTATGCATGCAAGAATTCTGCTACTGCTTCCTCCCATCATCTGAAAAATAAACCAAACACCCAACTTCCACAACTATCTACAAAAGTGCTATTTTTCTGAAACATGTTACAATACTATCTGAGGTCTGCAAGTTATAATGAATGCATCTTGTTTTGCAAAATACACAGAGGAGCTCAATTAAAAGAACAACTGTAAAGGAAATAGAGCTGATAAAAGAATTAATGCTCAGTATGCCAGATCATAACATAACATCTAGGATAACAAAGCCACGTCAAACACGCAACCGCTGAAGACTTTAAAAAATGAAATAACAAAGTTAAACCCCACAATATTTAAGCACACAAAACCAGGACTTGCAAAAGAAATTTTCAATAATTGACAGGGGAGTACGGGCAGCAGCAAACGGATCTCTTGCAGCCGTTACTTCAAGACTTACTAAATACATAAAAAGACGGATTGTTTTGTAAACGACCACCTGCTCCGCTGGCGATCTCCTCCTTTCTCATTGCCCAACCCGCCTTTTTCCAAAGATCACGCTAACCCAGTTTCCCGTCCGCCAAGGCATGGCTGAAATTACTTCTCAAGTCTCAGTCTGCAGCTCGGTCTCCTTTTTCTCCTTCCCTTCCCGCTTGCCTGTGCCGCTCGGGCTGCCCACACGCTGGAAGAAAGCCGCCAGCCCCGGTGCCTGCTCCGGCTGTCGGCACACACGACACCGGTGGGAGCACAGATTAGAGCTCAGCCGGAAGGGAGACAGTCAGGGTTCTGCAAAACCTCGCACGTCGGCTTTTCTCCTTTCGCAGTTGGCGTGTGAACTTGTAACTCGGAAATTGCAAGTTCCCACCAATTTTTTTGGCAACTCGAACGTAATTTTTAGGAAAACATAGTATGCGGCTTCTGGCATGCGGAACTACGCGCGAAGACTTTTCAGACAAAATATGCAAAGGTGATGGTCTCACAAGACTTTAAGGGCTTGCTGGATGGAACACGGTTTGGAAGACAAGAGTACAAAATTCCGACTCCCACAAGCAGTAATAAGAATCTGCGTTCAAGCAGCTCCACAGACACTTACTCACAAAACAGGCATAATATCTGCATATGGAACAGCCTCAGCAATGTGATGTACCCACAGTTCTGCACCATACAGCAAACTGGGCACCTAGAGGCACCTAAAACAGTCCTTCTACACTTCTGACTTAAAAGGCAAGATTACAGACACCTTCTCGCAGCCATGAACATCAGGATACTCGGGGGAGAGGAGGGAGGAAAATACTTTAAATTACAGAGATGCTAATCTCCCACTATTGATGTGTCCAGCTATTCGTCAAGTTGCTTCAGCAAAACATCTGGCTTGAGCCACAGAGGCCTTGTGAGCAGCATAAGAAGTCCTTGTTGGGACTGCAGCCTCTTCATGTCAACACAACAAACACCACTACTTGCCCCGCTCCTCTGGACACGGACTGCATGAGGGTTACATGCACCTATTTGTATGACCTGGCCAATGGAAAAGATTTCTGCCATCCCTTCCTCCTCTTAACAGACATGGATTTAGCAAAGGGTTTATTTCTTCCCTTCTTTCTCTAAGACCTCTGGCAGAGGTATGAAGCT